>NC_088420.1:5958845-6076345 GCF_034236695.1 Oncorhynchus nerka
TTTCGAAGACCTTAGATAGGCAGGGCAGGATGGATATAGGTCTATAGCAGTTTGGGTCCAGGGTGTCTCCCCTTTGAAGAGGGGGATGACTGCGGCAGCTTTCCAATCCTTGGGGATCTCAGACGATATGAAAGAGAGGTTGAACAGGCTGGTAATAGGGGTTGCGACAATGGCGGCAGATAGTTTCAGAAATAGAGGGTCCAGATTGTCAAGCCCAGCTGATTTGTACGGGTCTAGGTTTTGCAGCTCTTTCAGAACATCTGCTATCTGGATTTGGGTAAAGGAGAACCTGGAGAGGCTTGGGCGAGGAGCTGCGGGGGGCGGAGCTGTTGGCCGAGGTTGGAGTAGCCAGGCGGAAGGCATGGCCAGCCGTTGAGAAGTGCTTATTGAAGCTTTCGATAATCGTGGATTTATCGGTGGAGACCGTGTTACCTAGCCTCAGTGCAGTGGGCAGCTGGGAGGAGGTACTCTTGTTCTCCATGGACTTCACAGTGTCCCAGAACTTTTTGGAGTTGGAGCTACAGGATGCAAACTTCTGCCTGAAGAAGCTGGCCTTAGCTTTCCTGACTGACTGCGTGTATTGGTTCCTGACTTCCCTGAACAGTTGCATATCACGGGGGCTATTCGATGCTATTGCAGTCCGCCACAGGATGTTTTTGTGCTGGTCGAGGGCAGTCAGGTCTGGAGTGAACCAAGGGCTGTATCTGTTCTTGGTTCTGCATTTTTTGAACGGAGCATGCTTATCTAAAATGGTGAGGAAGTTACTTTTAAAGAATGACCAGGCATCCTCAACTGACGGGATGAGGTCAATGTCCTTCCAGGATATATACTACGTAGATATGGGACCTTGGGGGATATATACTACGTAGATCTGGGACCTTGAGGACTATATACTACGTAGATCTGGGACCTTGATGGATATATACTACGTAGATCTGGGACCTTGATGGATATATACTACGTAGATCTGGGACCTTGAGGACTATATACTACGTAGATCTGGGACCTTGAGGGATATATACTACGTAGATCTGGGACCCTGAGGGATATATACTACGTAGATCTGGGACCTTGGGGATATATACTATGTAGATATGGGACCTTGAGGGATATTTACTACGTAGCGGGTTTGAGGACTATATACTACGTAGACCTGGGACCTTGAGGGATATATACTACGTAGATCTGGGACCTTGAGGGATATATACTACGTAGATCTGAGGGATATATACTACGTAGACCTGGGACCTTGAGGGATATATACTACGTAGATCTGGGACCTTGAGGACTATATACTACATAGATCTGGGACCTTGAGGACTATATACTACGTAGATCTGGGACCCTGAGGGATATATACTACGTAGATCTGGGACCTTGAGGACTATATACTACGTAGATCTGGGACCTTGAGGGATATATACTACGTAGATCTGGGACCTTGAGGGATATATACTACGTAGTGGGTTTGAGGAGTTAGCAAGGTACCTTTGGTCAACTCTGAGTTCAACTCGGGATAAGCGGTCATACGATAGTGGCTCGCCTTTTAGTCAGGTACATTTCTATGGCAATGAATCCTTCAGAACTAACCTGGTCCAGGGCAGGCTAAATCAGGGCTAACTCTGTTTATCCTGTATCCAGAACTAACCTGCTCCAAGGCAGGCTAACGCAGGGCTAACTCTGTTTATCTTGCATTCAGAACTAACCTGGTCCAGGGCAGGCTAACTCAGGGCTAACTCTGTTTATCCTGTATCCAGAACTAACCTGGTCCAGGGCAGGCTAACTCAGGGCTAACTCTGTTTATCCTGTATCCAGAACTAACCTGGTCCAGGGCAGGCTAACTCAGGGCTAACTCTGTTTATCCTGTATCCAGAACTAACCTGGTCCAGGGCAGGCTAACTCAGGGCAAACTCTACTTATCCAGAATGAAATGTCTGAGCTACAAGTTGAGGGCCAATTAAATCAGATCCCCTCCCCCTCACAAACATTGCATTATCATCATCCACTTAATTTGCACAGTAAAACGTTTGTATGATGTTATCAAATCAAATGTATTTATAAAGCCCTTCTTACATCAGTTGATACTGTATATCAAAGTGTTGTACAGAAACCCAGCCTAAACCCCCAAACAGCAAGCAATGCAGGTGTTGAAGCACGTTGGCTAGGAAAAACTCCCTAGAAAGGCTAAAACCTAGGAAGAAACCTAGAGAGGAAACAGGTTCCGAGGGGTGGGCCAGTCCTCTTCTGGCTGTTATAAAATTATTTTATCGATAGAAGTGGGGGGGGGAGGTGTTGTGTGCAGTGATAAGCACATCAAAGAAACAGGGATATCTAGTCAGTTAAACAACTGAATGCATCTTCCGCATTTAACCCAACCTCTCTGATTCAGAGAGGTGTGGAGGACTGCCTTAATCAACATCCACGGCGCCTGTGGAACACAGGGTTAACTGCCTTGTTCAGGGGCAGAACGACAGATTTTTTTTTACCTTGTCAGCTCAGGGATTCAAACCAGCAACCTTTCGGTTATTGGCCCAACTCTCTAACCACTAGGCTACCTACCGGCGTTAACAGTTACCTAACGGCGTTAATGAAACTTAATAAAATAAAGACGACCCTTCTAAGAGCCTATTTCACAACATCGTCTGGTGAATTTGCAAGATCACTTTTCTTTCATTTTGATTTCTGCACAAATGTAAATGTGGCTCTGACTTTTTAAAAAAATTTTAATATTGATGTTTCAGCATCGCTTCATGGAATAGTTTTGGGGGTCGACTAGCACTCGTAGTTACAAGCCTGCTAGAGTTAGCCGACAGGCGGAAGAGCACTATCCACGGTCGTAGCAACAGATGAAGCCTAAACTGGAATGTGAAGCTAACCTGAAGCTAGTTCATTTCAGAAAAGCCTGGGTTCATCTAGCTACGTACATAGTATACCCTTCTGGTTTCAACTGGAACCTGCAGAGATGAGGAATGGGATTAGGTCACATAGACCTCGTTCATTATCTGGCATGTTTAACCTCCAATGTTCCAAATTCCAAGGTTTGTGTCCCAAATGAAACCCTATGGGTCCAGATCGAATGTATTAGTGCACTACATAGGGAATATGGTGCCGTTTTGGACACAACCCCAGCCCTGGCGTAGAGGGATTCTTGGTTGATTTTTAAGCTTTGCCAACAGAGCAGGACTCCCAGATCTAGGCCACGGCTCTTTGCCAGGCCTCCTCTCTCCTCTCTGCTCTGAGTATCAGTTGAGCACCACACTCTTTGCTCTTTACAGATTTATATCAGATGTTCTCTAGAGCAAGACTATATTGAGACATTCTTTGGAGTTTCTTAATTAAAGTAGTGGCTCAATTAAATTCAACTTCATTTCTGGATGTTTATTTTTTTATTTTTTTATATATCTATTACAGACACCTTATGCTTTGAGGTGAAATCCGCGAGTTAGCAAAAACAGTGGCATGTCTCTATGTACAGAGCAGGGAGGTTTGTTTTTGCACAGTCATGATTGTGTTGTGTTCAGGCTCTTGTTTGCCTCAGTTTTATTTAGCTATTCTCTCAGTGAACACATTCAGGACACATTCAGGACACATTCAGGACACATTCAGGACACATTCAGGACACATTCAGGACACGTTCGGGACACATTCAGGACACGTTCAGGACACGTTCAGGACACGTTCAGGACACGTTCAGGACACATTCAGGACATTCAGGACACATTCAGGACACGTTCAGGACATTCAGGACACATTCAGGACACATTCAGGACACATTCAGGACACGTTCAGGAAACATTCAGGACACGTTCAGGAAACATTCAGGACACGTTCAGGAAACATTCAGGACACGTTCAGGACACATTCAGGAAACGTTCAGGACACATTCAGGACAGACCTGATAGGTGGGTACAACATTGGGAAACACATACAGCTGTCATCATTCAAAAATGGTTCTATGAGTGCAGACACAGGCATTCTTACTTCTTTCTTACTGTCAACTATGACTGTCTTAGTACTGAGTCTTGTCATCTATTATCAACTATACTAAACGAACCGGGGACTTAGTCAATCACTGAACCACAGGCCGGTTACATGAGAGGTCAAAGCTGAGCAACGCAACTTCTCTTTCTGTTTCCTAACTTGTTCTTGCCCTTATACATACGAAATGTTCTGACTAGTATCCATAGCACACATACAGTACTACTGACAGGGTTCTGAGTAGTATCCATAGTATACATACAGTACTACTGACAGGGTTCTGAGTAGTATCCATAGTATACATACAGTACTACTGACAGGGTTCTGAGTAGTATCCATGTAGTACTACTGACAGCGTTCTGAGTAGTATCCATGTAGTACTACTGACAGGGTTCTGAGTAGTATCCATAGTATCCATGTAGTACTACTGACAGGGTTCTGAGTAGTATACATGTAGTACTACTGACAGGGTCCTGAGTAGTATCCATGTAGTACTACTGACAGGGTTCTGAGTAGTATCCATGTAGTACTACTGACAGGGTTCTGAGTAGTATCCATGTAGTACTACTGACAGGGTTCTGAGTAGTATCCATGTAGTACTACTGACAGGGTTCTGAGTAGTATACATGTAGTACTACTGACAGGGTTCTGAGTAGTATACATGTAGTACTACTGACAGGGTTCTGAGTAGTATACATGTAGTACTACTGACAGGGTTCTGAGTAGTATCCATGTAGTACTACTGACAGGGTTCTGTAGTCCAGTACTACTGACAGGGTTCTGAGTAGTATACATGTAGTACTACTGACAGGGTTCTGAGTAGTATACATGTAGTACTACTGACAGGGTTCTGAGTAGTATACATGTAGTATTACTGACAGGGTTCTGACTAGTATCCATAGTATCCATGCAGTATTACTGACAGGGCCTGCTGTAGACCCACATTATATGAAAAGGTAAACATTCCCACAAGGCAGTGGGGTCTGAGCCGCC
The DNA here is from genome assembly GCF_034236695.1 of Oncorhynchus nerka. Classification (NCBI taxonomy): domain Eukaryota; kingdom Metazoa; phylum Chordata; class Actinopteri; order Salmoniformes; family Salmonidae; genus Oncorhynchus; species Oncorhynchus nerka. The sequence continues at coordinate 5,963,817 of NC_088420.1, forward strand.
TTCCCTGCTGCAGAGACATAAACCACCGCGACGGTGAAACCCATATAAACACATCCAATACCAAGTCAGCCACATGGAGGGTACCAGTGGTAGGCTTGATTACCAACGACGACGAGACGGCCTACCGGGAGGAGACGATTTTATTTGATTTGACCCCTTTTTTTATTTCTGTCTGACTGCGGTTGTCTGATGGGCTTTTCATTCGAGCAATCCGATGTCTATGGGTGAGTATAGAACCCTAAAAAGGGCAGGGGACCTCTAACGTTCTACACCTCGGCCTAAACATCAGCGCCACAGGTAACTTCCACAAAGCTGTGAACGAGCTGAGAGACAAGGCAAGAAGGGCCTTCTATGCCATCAAAAGGAACATAAAATTCAACATACCAATTCGGATCTGGCTAAAAATACTTGAATCAGTCATAGAGCCCATTGCCCTTTATGGTTGTGAGGTCTGGGGTCCGCTCACCAACCAAGAATTCACAAAATGGGACAAACACCAAATTGAGACTCTGCTTGCAGAATTCTGCAAAAAATATCCTCTGTGTACAACGTAAAACACCAAATAATGCATGCAGAGATACCCACTAATGATCAAAATCCAGAAAAGAGCCGTTAAATTCTATAACCACCTAAAAGGAAGCGATTCCCAAACCTTCCATAACAAAGCCATCACCAACAGGGAGATGAACCTGGAGAAGAGTCCCTTAAGCAAGCTGGTCCTGGGGCTCAGTTCACAAACACAAACACACCCCACAGAGCCCCAGGACAGCAACACAATTAGACCTAACCAAAAAAACAGAAAAAACTAGAATGCTATTTGGCCCTAAACAGAGAGTACACATGATAACGTTCTATCGATGATATTTCTACGTGTTTCTACGGCTGTGAGGACTAGTGTTCCTTTTACCCAGCCTCCTCTCCTCTTCAACCAGGAGACCAGGCTCTTGCGGACAAACTCCCCCATGCAGTCTACGATGGTGTGGACCATGGCTGGGTGACCATGCCTCACGCAGTCCACCGCCAGGGCACCGGCCACCGCATACAGGGACACCACCTTCCCCCACGTTATACCTGAGGAGAGATGCAGACGAGAGACTCAGACACTAGAACCTCCTGAAGCAGACACATAAACACTGAGTACGACTAACAGACACTCTCTCTTCCAATACTGACTAAAAGCAATCTTCAGACATGCTCATATGGTTATCGCACTTCCAACACATTTCTATAAATGTTTAAAAACATTTTTTTTTAAAGGTACACCTTTTAATTGACCATTTCCTTTAAGCTTCTTACACAACGGATAATGTAAAATGATTCATGCATTAATACTGAGACTATATAGCAATGACGTGAGATAATGGCTTGGGTTTATACATGATCATGCTGCCTGATGGATGTATGACAGAGCATTACCACTAAGCAATGCATTTCTGAGCTCCCTGTCTGTCTGTCTGTGTCTGTCTGTCTGTCTGTCTGTCTGTCTGTCTGTCTGTCTGTCTGTCTGTCTGTTTGAGCTCCCTATCTGCCTGTCCGCCCGCCTGCCTGTCTGTCTGTCTGTCCATCTGTCTGTCTGTCTGTCTGTCTGTCTGTCTGTCTGTCTGTCTGTCTGTCTGAGCCCCCTGTCTGTCTGTCTGTCTGTCTGTCTGTCTGTCTGTCTGTCTGTCTGTCTGTCTGTCTGTCTGTCTGTCTGTCTGTCTGTCTGTCTGTCTGTCTGTCTGTCTGTTTGAGCTCCCTATCTGCCTGTCCGCCTGCCTGTCTGTCTGTCTGTCTGCCTGTTTGTCCATCTGTCTGTCTGTCTGAGCCCCCTGTCTGTCTGAGCCCCCTGTCTGTCTGTCTGTCTGTCTGTCTGTCTGTCTGTCTGTCTGTCTGTCTGTCTGTCTGTCTGTGTCTGTCTGTCTGTCTGTCTGAGCTCCCTCCCTGTCTGCCTGTCTGTTTGAGCTCCCTGTCTGTCTGAGCACCCTCCCTGTCTGCCTGTCTGTCTGCGCTCCCTCCCTGTCTGCCTGTCTGTCTGAGAGACCGGAGTGTGTTTGAAGAGCTGACTGCATCTCTGCCAGGAACTCCTTCAGTGAAGGGGGGCAGAGAGAGAGAGAAGAGGAGAAAGAGAGGAGGTAGAGAGAGAGAAGACACAGAGTGAGAGGTAAGAGAGACAGAGAGAGAGAAGGGGGAGAGAGAGAGAGGGAGAGGCAGAAAGAGAGGAGGTAGAGAGAGGCAGAAAGAGTGAGGGGGAGAGAGAGAGAGCGGGTGGAGAGAGAGGGAGAGAGAGAGAGAGAGGAGAGAGAGAGGGGGAGAGAGAGACAGAGAGGGGGGAGAGACAGAGAGAGAGGGGAGAGAGAGAGAGGGAGAGAGAGAGGGGGAGAGAGAGGGAGAGACAGAGAGAGAGAGAGGGGAGAGAGAGAGAGGGGGAGAGAGAGAGGGAGAGAGAGAGGGAGGGGGGGAGAGAGACAGAGAGAGAGAGAGGGGGGAGAGAGATACAGAGAGAGCGGGGAGAGAGAGACAGAGAGACAGAGAGAGAGAGACAGAGACAGAGAGAGAAAAAGAGAGAGAGAGAGAGACAGAGAGACAGAGAGAGACACAGAGAGAGAGAGAAAGAGACAGAGAGAGACAGAGAGAGAGAGTTATGCAACTAGAAGCAGCAGCCAGACATTCAGCAGACATGCCTAACTGCCCGTGAAAAAGGCCCCACCAATACACCAGAAACAGCCATCTCTAAAAAGGCTTCCATTATTCCTTACTAGCTCAGACATTTATCAAACTTGAATCATTTGTTTTCAGTAAGGATTGTATCTAGTACGCTACCATTTATGGTAAGGTGTTCTGGCTATGAGGACTGAATAGTTCCAGGCACAGTCTAATTCCTTTGTCCAAAAAAGCTAATTTTATTCTAAGTAACATAAAATGATTTCTCACATTTTTATCATCCAAACAAATAGTTCTAGGGATTTTGTTCTGAAAATGTAATATAATCAACTGACAATGTAATGGACTCTGTGTGTTATATAAGGTTTATGTCCAACGTCATGGATTCAACAGTGTGACAGAATGGGTCAACACGACTATACTACACTTAGTATATAGCTATAGATACCATAGATACTGTAGTCTCTTGTGATTGATTGTAACTATGTTGATCTCAAAACAAAATAAAGACATCACAACAAAGACCCCTGTCTAAGAGTGTGAGGTTTCTCCTGTCTTACACCTGGTCAAATAACTCTGTATGTAACCGGACTCGAGCTGGGATACAGCCCAAACGGACCTCTATTTCCCTTTGGGGGTTCTGGTCAAAAGTACTGCATTGTATAGGAAATACGATACCATTTGTGAGAGCCATACATTCTATCTGTTACCCTGTGGTTTTAGTAAAGACTAGTCTACTGTTAGTGACAACAGGACTAGGTCAACTCAACTAGGTCAACTCAACTAGGTCAACTCAACTAGGTCAACTCAACTAGGTCAACAGCAGGATAACAACATGACTAGGTCAACAGGAAGACTAGGTCAACAACAAGACTAGGTCAACAGCAGAGTAACAGGACTAGGTCAACAGCAGAGTAACAGGACTAGGTCAACAACAGGACTAGGTCAACAGCAGAGTAACAGGACTAGGTCAACAACAGAGTAACAGGACTAGGTCAACAGGAAGACTAGGTCAACAACAAGACTAGGTCAACAGGAAGACTAGGTCAACAACAAGACTAGGTCAACAGCAGAGTAACAACAGGACTAGGTCAACAGCAGGACTAGGTCAACAACAGGACTAGGTCAACAGCAGAGTAACAGGATAGGTCAAATCAACTAGGTCAACAGCAGGATAACAACAGGACTAGGTCAACAACAAGACTAGGTCAACAGCAGAGTAACAGGACTAGGTCAACAACAGAGTAACAGGACTAGGTCAACAACAGGACTAGGTCAACAACAGGACTAGGTCAACAGCAGGACTAGGTCAACAACAAGACTAGGTCAAAAACAGAGTCACAACAGGACTAGGTCAACAGCAGGACTAGGTCAACAACAGGACTAGGTCAACAACAGGACTAGGTCAACAACAGGACTAGGTCAACAGCAGGACTAGGTCAACAACAAGACTAGGTCAACAACAGGACTAGGTCAACAACAAGACTAGGTCAAAAACAGAGTAACAACAGGACTAGGTCAACAACAGTAACAACAGGAATAGGTCAACAACAGGACTAGGTCAACAACAGGACTAGGTCAACAACAGGACTAGGTCAACAACAGGACTAGGTCAACAACAAGACTAGGTCAACAACAGGACTAGGTCAACAACAGGACTAGGTCAACAGCAGAGTAACAGGACTAGGTCAACAACAGGACTAGGTCAACAGCAGAGTAACAGGACTAGGTCAACAGCAGAGTAACAGGACTAGGTCAAATCAACTAGGTCAACAACAGGACTAGGTCAACAACAGGACTAGGTCAACAACAGGACTAGGTCAACAGCAGAGTAACAACAGGAGAAATCCCAAGAAAGGCTCTGCAGCTTTTCTTGCTACTAACAGGATGCCCAGTACACAGATATGATCTCATTTCACCATCCTGTTGTCGCCACTTACTGTATGTCTGTCTGCTTAAAACCACAGTTATGGTTCTCAGTAGAATACTTTAGCCATTTCAGACAGTAAATTCAGTTAAGATCATGGCCTGGGTTGCATCCCAAATGGCTCCTCGTTCCCTATAGGCTGGTCTAAAGTAGTGCACTATAAAAGGAATAGGGGGCAATTTGGAACAAAAAACTGATGTTTGCCCTTGAGTTGCCACTCCTTAAAGGGATATTTTTACACTTTGGCAACTATGCCCCTTTTTTATACTTACCATTTTTAAGCCCTTTTTTTCTAATATGCTAGCTGTTCTGGTAGACTTTAGTTAGTTCGTTAGTTCGTTAGTTAGTTAGTTAGTTAGTAATGGCTCCAGAAACTACCTTCAACGTCCTGCAAACTGCACACAGACACATAGAAATGGTAGCCTTGGACTCTTGGTAAGTCGGAAGGGGGGAAAAAGTGCTTAATTGCCCAAATGTCAAATTATCCCTTTAATTGCCTTTTGTTGCAGAGTTACTGTTACTGTAGCAGGGTGGAGATTGTAGGGAATTACTCTGGAGAAGGCTGATTAAATTGTAGAGTAAACTCCCTGGGCTAGGTGGGGCTTAACAGAACAGTCTGTCATTTGTAATTACCTCTGGCATGTGCATTTTCTAACCCAATATGGGCCAGCCTAGAGTTGGCTCCTGGACGAATGAGTGTTCAGGCTTCTACAGACTCTTTGTACAGAGTCTCAATCTGTCCTCTACAGGCTCATGGCTGAGTCTCAATCTGTCCTCTATAGGCTCATGGCTGAGTCTCAATCTGTCCTCTACAGGCTCATGGCTGAGTCTCAATCTGTCCTCTACAGGCTCATGGCTGAGTCTCAATCTGTCCTCTACAGGCTCATGGCTGAGTCTCAATCTGTCCTCTACAGGCTCATTACTGAGTCTCAATCTGTCCTCTACAGGCTCCAGGTTGCTCAGAGTGTGTTTACGTGGTAAAATCCCCTGAAGCTTTAATGAAGTGGTCTATTTCTCCGTTCTCCCACAGAGGTATGCTTTGGCCCCTGTCAGTAAATCATTTTAAAGAGAAGAGAAGAAGAGAAGAGAAGAGAAGGTGAAAGAAACGTAACACACCACACTGAGAGCTGGTCTTCCTTGAAGTGAATCAAGCAAAGTGCTCCCGAAGTTGAAATATCTTCATTGTGTTTGATAATGAATCCACTAGTTCCTCCTTTTGTAAACAAAGTACACCGCTAAAAGACCCCCAACATCCTCTGTGTTTCCTTACTTCCCTTTTTTCATAAATATCTGTGCTAATATTTACCACGATACAAGAACTCTGCACCGACATTGCCACCGGCATCATGTTACAACCCAGATACATTATAATCAGAGTAATGTTGTCCAAACATTGAAATATATGTCACGGTACTACGCCGAACCGAGCCAAGCCAAATCAAGGTGAGCTGTCCTGGTTATGAATCCACCATATCGTAGATAGTAGATGGAAACATGCTGCTCACGTCCGAGTAAACGTAGTTCATGTAAAATGGGCAATTGTTTGTTTGCCCCAAGCTTGTTGTCAGAGAGGATTAGTCCTACTGGTGTGGTAATATAATAGTTATTGACCTACCTGTGGAGAAGATCTCTGCAGCCACAGCCAGGAAGGCATCAGACACCACGCTCTCAGACGCAACGGTGATGTTCAGCTGACGAGCTACGTTACGGTAGATGTTGGGCCGCAGGTACTCCAACTCATCACCTAAGGAACAACAGAACAGATAGTGAACCAATCGAGAACTCCGACTCATCACCTAGGGAACCACAGAACAGGTAGTGAGCCAATCGGGAACTCCAACTCATCACCTAGGGAACAACAGAACAGGTAGTGAGCCAATCGGGAACTCCAACTCATCAACTAGGGAACCACAGAACAGGTAGTGAGCCAATCAGATAATATAACTCATCACCTAGGGAACAACAGAACAGATAGTGAGCCAATCGGGAACTCCAACTCATCACCTAGGGAACAACAGAACAGGTAGTGAGCCAATCGGGAACTCCAACTCATCACCTAGGGAACCACAGAACAGGTAGTGAGCCAATCAGGTAATATAACTCATCACCTAGGGAACCACAGAACAGGTAGTGAGCCAATCAGGTAATATAACTCATCACCTAGGGAAGAACAGAACAGATAGTGAACCAATCGAGAACTCCGACTCATCACCTAGGGAACAACAGAACAGGTAGTGAGCCAATCGGGAACTCCAACTCATCACCTAGGGAACAACAGAACAGGTAGTGAGCCAATCGGGAACTCCAACTCTTCACCTAGGGAACAACAGAACAGGTAGTGAGCCAATCTGGAACTCCAACTCATCACCTAGGGAACAACAGAACAGGTAGTGAGCCAATCGGGAACTCCAACTCATCACCTAGGGAACAACAGAACAGGTAGTGAGCCAATCGGGAACTCCAACTCATCACCTAGGGAACAACAGAACAGGTAGTGAGCCAATCGGGAAAGTTAGGAGATATCTAATCAATGGAAGATGGAATTAAAAGTTCAAGGAGAAGGATAGGCAACAATGACCAAAAGCCAACAGGTCGTCTGCTTTATATTCTAAATGGAGTTGTTGTTGTTGTGTGTAACTGCAGGATATGAAAACTCATATTCTCCAGCCTAATGTTAGCTAGCATGACTAGCTTCTCTCGTGTTGATGCAGTCAAGATAGGTACTACGTCATCATATTTGATGATAAATAACCTAGCTATGTGTCACGACTCCGACCGAAGGACACTCCCCTTCCTGTTCGGGTGGCGCTCGGCGGTCGTCGTCGCCGGCCTACTAGCAGTCACTGATTATTTCCTCCCCCTCCTTATGTGTTTATTGAGTGCACCTGTTTTGAGTTAGGTAATATAGTAGTGAGGCTTTATTAGTCAGCCGGTCCGCCTGGTTCCTTGTGCGGGATTAATTATTGTGACCGTCTGTTTGGTGTACTTGTGTGCACGTCTATGGGTTTTGTGTTTTCCCATTTTGTGGTTTTTCCTGGACAGTTTAAGTCCCCCTGTTTGGGGCATTTGTTTGTTCATTACGCCCTGTGTTTTCGTGGGGTTGGCTTATGTTCGCCGTTTCTCTGTGCATTGAAATAGCACTCCCCTGAACTCTCTGCTTCCTGCGCCTGACTCCTCACCCACTACACCCAGACCGTTACACTATGGCAGCTAATAGTCGGCTTGGTCACTTTTGCCTCTCTCTCCCTCCTCTCCAGCATTATAATCTCTGGCTAATAAAGTACACAAACGGATCAGACCGGGTCTGGATCAGACCAGGTCTATATGGAACGGGTTCAATCAATCAAATGTATTTATAAAGACTTTCTTACATCAGCTGATATCTCAAAGTGCTGTACAGAAACCCAGCCTAAAACCCCAAACAGCGAGCAATGCAGGTGTAGAAGCACAGTAGCTAGGAAAAACTCCCTAGAAAGGCAAGAACCTAGGAAGAAACCTAGAGAGGAACCAGGCTGTGAGGGGTGTCCAGTCCTCTTCTGGCTGTGCCGGGTGGAGATTATAACAGAACATGGCCAAGATGTTCAAATGTTCATAGATGACCAGCAGGGTCAAATAATGATGGGTTAAGTTGTTCATTCAGAACGGGTCTCAGATCAGGTCCGGGTATGAAAGCCCCAGGTCCATTTCAGAACGGGTCTCAGATCAGGTCCGGGTATGAAAGCCCCAGGTCCATTTCAGAACGGGTCTCAGATCAGGTCCGGGTATGAAAGCCCCAGGTCCATTTCAGAACGGGTCTCAGATCAGGTCCGGGTATGAAAGCCCCAGGTCCATTTCAGAACGGGTCCACATTGTTTTGACCCGTGAAGACCTCTAGTAGTGAGCCAGTGAGGTGGTTTGGTTTCCCAGTCTGGTCTGAGGTGCGTTTGTGCAGTAAAGCCTCAAAGAATGTAAATGAATCAGAATGCTATTTTAATAGGATCTCTTTCTATAGACCACTCCTATGGTAATTCGTCAACCATATGAAGTTGACAAGACCGTACAAACAGATCTCGACCCCACGCTAGTGACTTCCCTGTTCACTAGTGCTGTAGGTACTAGTTCAGGCACCAAATATTTCAGTAAGTTATCTTCCTTTACACTAGTATCATTTCTGCTATTAGCTGCAGCAGGTCAGCTGCACCTGATCCAGGGGCTCTGGTCAGAAGTAGTGCACTAAATAGGGAATAGGGCTCTGATCAAAAGTAGTGTACTAAATAGGGAATAGGGTGCCAATAGGGCTCTGGACAAAAGTAGTGCACTAAATAGGGAATAGGGCTCTGGTCAAAAGTAGTGCACTAAATAGAGAATAGGGCTCTGGTCAAAAGTAGTGCACTAAATAGGGAATAGGGTGCCATTTGGACATGGATTCAGACATAATTATAATATCTGCTCCATGTTAAGAAGGTATTTATTTAGAGGAAGTTCCTGCTGCTAAGTAACAGTTGTCTAGATTATTTTTTTAAACGTTACCTTTATTTAACTAGGCAAGTCAGTTAAGAACAAATTCTTATTTTCAATGACGGTCTAGGAACAGTGGGTTTAACTGCCTGTTCAGGGGCAGAACGACAGATTTGTTCCTTGTCAGCTCGGGGGATTTGAACTTTGCAACCTTCCGGTTACTAGTCCAACGGTCTAACCACTAGGCTGCCCTGATCATGTGATGTAGGCTACTGTGTGTGGGCTTCAGACAAGGGATTCAGTACTGTGTCTATATCTTTCAGAAGAGGGTACACTTCTCTTCATCAACGCGGATACAGATAATACAGGGGGGGGCATAATAGGCTACAGAGGGTAGGTGTTGTACAATCCATCACCGGGTAGCCTAGGTAACGTCCACAAACGCCATCAGTTAGAGGTCCGGTCTGAACGGAGAGCCAAATTCCAACACCAAGTTAATCCGACCACGTAGGCTTGGCTACTAGCCTGTAGAAAGCCTGTAAAATAGCTGGATCTATAAACAGAGCATATTAATACAAACAACTATGTTTAAAGTGAAATATTTGCTTCTTTTTTTTAATGAATCCGGGAAAAGACTGAATAATCTAAAGCTAATTTGGCCTGTTTACTAAAAAGGGATTTCAGCATCAGCAGCTTCACTACTGCTACATTACTCTACCTGTATTGATCTACAGTACTCTACCTGTATTGATCTACAGTACTCTACCTGTATTGATCTACAGTACTCTACCTGTATTGATCTACAGTACTCTACCTGTATTGATCTACAGTACTCTACCTGTATTGATCTACAGTACTCTACCTGTATTGATCTACAGTACTCTACCTGTATTGATCTACAGTACTCTACCTGTATTGATCTACAGTACTCTACCTGTATTGATCTACAGTACTCTACCTGTATTGATCTACTACTGTTACAGTACTCTACCTGTATTGATCTACAGTACTCTACCTGTATTGATCTACTACTGTTACAGTACTCTACCTGTATTGATCTACAGTACTCTACCTGTATTGATCTACAGTACTCTACCTGAATTGATCTACAGTACTCTACCTGTATTGATCTACTACTGCTACAGTACTCTACCTGTATTGATCTACAGTACTCTACCTGTATTGATCTACTACTGTTACAGAATTGATCTACAGTACTCTACCTGTATTGATCTACTACTGTTCTACCTGTATTGATCTACAGTACTCTACCTGTATTGATCTACAGTACTCTACCTGTATTGATCTACAGTACTCTACCTGTATTGATCTACAGTACTCTACCTGTATTGACTCAGTACTCTACTGTATTGATCTACAGTACTCTACCTGTATTGATCTACAGTACTCTACCTGTATTGATCTACTACTGCTACAGTACTCTACCTGTATTGATCTACAGTACTCTACCTGTATTGATCTACAGTACTCTACATGTATTGATCTACAGTACTCTACCTGTATTGATCTACAGTACTCTACCTGTATTGATCTACAGTACTCTACCTGTATTGATCTACAGTACTCTACCTGTATTGATCTACAGTACTCTACCTGTATTGATCTACAGTACTCTACCTGTATTGATCTACAGTACTCTACCTGTATTAATCTACAGTACTCTACCTGTATTGATCTCAGTACTCTACCTGTATTGATCTACAGTACTCTACCTGTATTGATCTACAGCTACTCTACCTGTATTGATCTACAGTACTCTACCTGTATTGATCTACAGTACTCTACCTGTATTGATCTACAGTACTCTACCTGTATTAATCTACAGTACTCTACCTGTATTGATCTACAGTACTCTACCTGTATTGATGCTACAGTACTCTACCTGTATTGATCTACAGTACTCTACCTGTATTGATCTACAGTACTCTACCTGTATTGATCTACAGTACTCTACCTGTATTGATCTACAGTACTACCTGTATTGATCTACAGTACTCTACCTGTATTGATCTACAGTACTCTACCTGTATTGATCTACAGTACTCTACCTGTATTGATCTACAGTACTCTACCTGTATTAATCTACAGTACTCTACCTGTATTGATCTACTAGTACAGTACTCTACCTGTATTGATCTACAGTACTCTACCTGTATTAATCTACAGTACTCTACCTGTATTGATCTACAGTACTCTACCTGTATTAATCTAGTACTCTACCTGTATTAATCTACAGTACTCTACCTGTATTGATCTCTACCTGTATTGCTACAGTACTCTACCTGTTACAGTACTCTACCTGTATTGATCTACAGTACTCTACCTGTATTGATCTACAGTACTCTACCTGTATTGATCTACAGTCTACCTGTATTGATCTACAGTACTCTACCTGTATTGATCTACTACTGTTACAGTACTCTACCTGAATTGATCTACAGTACTCTACCTGTATTGATCTACAGTACTCTACCTGTATTAATCTACAGTACTCTACCTGTATTAATCTACAGTACTCTACCTGTATTAATCTACAGTACTCTACCTGTATTGATCTACAGTACTCTACCTGTATTGATCTACAGTACTCTACCTGTATTGATCTACAGTACTCTACCTGTGATCTAATGCTACAGTATCTACCAGTACTCTACCTGTATTGATCTACAGTACTCTACTGCATTGATCTACAGTACTCTACCTGTATTGATCTCTGTTACAGTACTCTACCTGTATTGATCTACAGTACCATCTACAGTACTCTACCTGTATTGATCTACTACTGCTACAGTACTCTACCTGTATTGATCTACAGTACTCTACCTGTATTGATCTACAATACTCTACATGTATTAATCTACAGTACTCTACCTGTATTGATCTACAGTACTCTACCTGTATTGATCTACAGTACTCTACCTGTATTGATCGACAGCACCACCGCTAACTAGCTAGCCATTTCACATCCGTTACACCAGCACCACCGCTAACTAGCTAGCCATTTCACATCCGTTACACCATCACCACCGCTAACTAGCTAGCCGTTTCACATCCGTTATACCAGCACCACCGCTAACTAGCTAGCCGTTTCACATCCGTTACACCAGCACCACCGCTAACTAGCTAGCCGTTTCACATCCGTTACACCAGCACCACCGCTAACTAGCTAGCCGTTTCACATCCGTTACACCATCACCACCGCTAACTAGCTAGCCGTTTCACATCCGTTATACCAGCACCACCGCTAAATAGCTAGCCGTTTCACATCCGTTACACCAGCACCACCGCTAACTAGCTAGCTGTTTCACATCCGTTATACCAGCACCACCGCTAACTAGCTAGCCGTTTCACATCCGTTACACCAGCACCACCGCTAACTAGCTAGCCGTTTCACATCCGTTATGCTAGTGAATGAACCGCAGCAGGTTCATAATGTTGCTCCACAGTTAAGGTAAAGAAGGTGGATATTGTGGCGTTTATTGTGGAAGGTATTAAATATATATTTTTTTAAACGTCATCCCCAACAGGGTTTTATTGTCACATACACCACACAGGTGCAGTGAAATGTGTTGGAGGTGAGAGATTTCAGTGCAGTAGGTCTACAGGAAGTCTTGAGAGAAGGGATTGCATTCCATCCTCCCAGGCAGACATCCTGGTGTAGGATTGTTTAGGGCCAAAGTAGTGGGATGGTTTTTGGGGGGATAGTGTGTAAACGTGCAGGCATAAATTGTGGTGTAATTTAAAAATGTAAGGTGGTGCAATTTATTATTATTTTTTTACCAAAATGTGCAATCCGCACTCCGACCTGCGAAAAGCAGCAATACGCAACAAAGCTCCTAGTCTCCTGGAAAGCCAAAACTCCTAGTCTGCTGGAAAGCCAAAACTCCTAGTCTGCTGGAAAGCCACAAGAAGAAGAAGTAACTTCAGGACATCGTCAACAGAGATTGGAATATTGTACCAGTGTTGAATGTCCAAACTGAAATAGCTAAGTACGGTAAGAATTACTTAAGGTTGGTTGCTGGGCAGTGACGTAATGACTGATATTAGCCAAGTTAGCTAGCTAGGCCCGGTTTACCAAAACCCATCTTAATGCTACGTTCATCATTACCTCTCTGATCTGTTTCCCAAAACCATTGTTACTGAAGTTGGTCTTGAAAATGCTTGTTATTGAACAACTGTCTCAGTACACTAGTATAACAGCTAAGTATGTCCCAAGGCGGTATTTTGGCCTTCTGCGTCACACAGAAGATCTCTGCTAAACACATCATCAAGATGTTTATCTGTCTTTCTGTGACTGCCCATAACTTCAGAACGAATGTGAGTCACTACAAATAGAAAGCTGCCCATTTCTTTGCAAGGATATAAAGACACTTCAAATGAAAACTGAGATGACTGTATTAACATTTACAGTATAGACATACAGTACCAGTCAACAGTTTGGACACACCTACTCATTCAACGTTTTTAATTTTTTTTTTTTTTTTTTTACTATTTTCTACATTGTAGAATAATAGTGAAGACATCAAAACTATGAAATAACACATATGGAATCATGTAATAACCCAAAAAAGTGTTAAACAAATCAACATATAATTTACATTTTAGATTCTTCAAAGTAGCCACCCTTTGTCTTGATGACAGCTTTGGACAGTCTTAGCATTCTCTCAACCAGCTACACCTAGAATGCTTTTCAACAGCCTTGGAGTTCCCACATATGCTGAGCACTTGTTGGCTGCTTTTCCTTCACTCTACAGTCCAACTCATCCCAAAACATCTCAATTGGGTTGAGGGAGGCCAGGTCATCTGATGCAGCACTCCATCACTCTCCTTCTTGGTCAAATAGCCCTTACACAGCCTGGAGGTGTGTTGAGTCATTGTCCTGTTGAAAAACAAATTATAATTCCACTAAGCGCAAAACAGATGGGATGGCGTATCGCTGCAGAATGCTGTGGCAGCCATGCTGGTTAAGCGTGCCTTGAATTCTAAATAAATCACAGACAGTGTCAACAGCAAAGCACCATCACTCCTCCTTCTCTATACTTCACGGTAGGAACCACACATGTGGAGATAATCTGTTTACCTACTCTGCATCTCACAAAGACACGGCAGTTGGAACCAAAAAAAATCAACTTTTGGCTCATCAGACCAAAAGGACAGATTTCCACCAGTCTAATGTCCATTGCTCTTGTTTCTTGGCCCAAGCAAATCTCTTCTTCTGATTGGTGTCCTTTAGTAGTGGTTTCTTTGCAGCAATTCGACCATGAAGGCCTGATTCACACCGTCTCCTCTGAACAGTTGATGTTGAGATGTGTCTGTTACTTGAACTCTGTGAAGCATTTATTTGGGCTGTAATCTCAGGTGCAGTTAACTCTAATAACTCTGGGTCTTCCTTTCCTGTGGCGGTCTTCATGAGAGCCAGTTAACTCTAATAACTCTGGATCTTCCTTTCCTGTGGCGGTCTTCATGAGAGCCAGTTAACTCTAATAACTCTGGGTCTTCCTTTCCTGTGGCGGTCTTCATGAGAGCCAGTTAACTCTACTAACTCTGGATCGTCCTTTCCTGTGGCGGTTTTCTTGAGAGCCAGTTTCATCACAGAGCTTGAAGGTTTTTGCGACTGCAATTGAAGAAACTTTCAAAGTTCTTTTCATTTTCTGGATTGACTGACCTTCATGTCTTAAAGTAATGATGGACTGTCATTTCTCTTTGCTTATTTGAGCTGTTCTTGCCATAATATGGATTTGGTATTTTACCAAATAAGTACCAATTACCAATTCTCTATACCAACCCTACCTTGTCACAACACAACTGGTTGGCTCAAAAACAAATTTACTTTAAGCAAGGCACACCTGTTAATTTAAACACATTCCAGGTAATTACCTCATGAAGCTGGTTGAGAGAATGCCAAGAGTGTGGGAAGTTTTTCCTAGCCACCGTGCTTTTACACCTGCATTGTTTGCTGTTTGGGGTTTTAGGCTGGGTTTCTGTACAGCACTTTGAGATATCAGCTGATGTACGAAGGGCTATATAAATAAATTTGATTTGATTTTGATTTGATTTGAGTGTGCAAAGCTGTCCTCAAAGGGTGGCTATTTTGAATAATCTCAAATATAAAATATATTTTGATTTGTTTAATAACACGTTTTTTGGTTACTACATAATTATTTCATAGTTTTGATGTCGGAAATAGGAAAATAAGATATTTGTTCTTAACTGACTTGCCTTAAACAAAAAGACCTCACGCTACAGTACAACTCAGCGTCTCATTATGATGAATATATCTACAATTCCTCATTACTGATTGGTCTGTTCATTGTTTGTACATAGTGTTAGTGTATGGTTGATTGACAGTTATGTCTCTGGTTGTGTGGATGGATGCAGACACAGCGATCTGCTTGTTGGGAACTGGGAGCACAGGGCTTTAGCGGTGGGACAGAGAATACGGCAAGAGAGAGGGCTTTGTCCTGAACCCTATACTACCAATCAGGTATAATGAGTTAGCGAGGTAACTTTGGTCAACTCGGGATAACCGGTAACATGAAAGTGGCTCACCTTTTAGCCAGGTAAATTTCTATGGCAATGCATCCTTCAGAACTAACCTGCCCCAGGGCAGGCTAACTCAGGGCTGACTCCAGTAAACCAAGATGGCGTAGCAGTGAAGACGTGTTTTGTTTTGTCTCGTGTACTTTTGTATTTTCCATATTTTTTGTATATATATTTCAATTTTATTTTCAATCTCTTTTCGATTTTTAATTCGATTATACCTTCCGGTAACCTGCCTCACCCAATGTGATACGGAATGGCTATTATTTTTAATTTTAGAACACATTCAAGAACCTCAAGAACCTCCAGAAGCTAACCAGCTAATTAGCTACAAGCTATTTAGTCATTGTTAGCCACTGCTAGCGGCTTTTACCTTCTGCACAGATACCAGCCCTGTTTTTAGCCTGGATAATACTCGCCAATCTACCAGTATCAGACTGTCTCTCCACAACAATGCCGGATTCCTGCCGTAATCCCTGGACCACTACTTCTGATCTTCACAGCTAGCTTGCAGCTACTCAGTGCTGACTCCATTTATCCTGAATGAAGTGACTGAGCTGCGAGTTGAGGACCAATGAAATCAGATTCAATCTGTCTCGCAAAGAGTGTGTCATCTTCCCCTTCATTTGTGGAAGACGACTGATTAAATATTTTATTAGTCAAAGGTTTTTGTGTATGTGTGTAAAAAAAAAATCATGTTAAAATACCTGTCACACTAAACATTTAGTAAGGATAGCATTTGGTTTCCAAACTATACGTTCGTCACGTGATTGTTTTTTGAAATGTGCGTAAAGGCAAACTAACAGCCGCATCCAACCATAGACATACAGTGTATTGGGAAAGTATTCAGACCCCTTGACCTTTTCCACATTTTGTTACGTTACAGCCTGATTCTAAAATGTATTAAATAAATGTTTTCCCTCATCAATCTACACACAATACCCCATAATGACATCACAATACCCCATAATGACATCACAATACCCCATAATGACAAACCATATATACGTATTCAGAACCTTTGCTATGAGAATCGAAATTGAACTCAGGTGCATCCTGTTTCCATTGATCATCCTTGAGATGTTTCCACAACTTGATTGGAGTCCATCTGTGGTACATTGAATTGATTAGACATGATTTGTAAAGGCACACACCTGTCTATATAAGGTCCCACAGTTGACAGTGCATGTCAGAGCAAAAACCAAGCCATGAGGCCGAAGGAATTTTCTGTAGAGCTCAGCGACAGGATTGTGTCAAGGCACAGATCTGGGGAAGGGTACCAAAACATTTCTGCAGCATTGAAGGTCCTCAACAACAGTGGCCTCCATCATTCTTAAGTGGTAGAAGTTTGGAACCACCAAGACTCTTCCTGGCGCCGACAGAGATGGCCGCCTCGCTTCGCGTTCCTAGGAAACTATGCAGTTTTATGTTTTTTTACGTGTTATTTCTTACATTAGTACCCCAGGTCATCTTAGGTTTCATTACATACAGTCGAGAAGAACTACTGAATATAAGATCAGCGTCAACTCACCATCAGTACGACCAAGAATATGTTTTCCGCGATGCGGATCCTGTGTTCTGCCTTACAAACAGGTCAACGGAATTGATTCCATGCAGCGACCCCAAAAAACGACTCCGAAAAAGAGGGAAAAGAGGCGGTCTTCTGGTCAGACTCCGGAGACGGACACACCGTGCACCACTCCCTAGCATTCTTCTTGCCAATGTCCAGTCTCTTGACAACAAGGTTGATGAAATCCGAGCAAGGGTAGCATTCCAGAGGGACATCAGAGACTGTAACGTTCTTTGCTTCACGGAAACTTGGCTCACTGGAGAGACGCTATCCGGGGCGGTGCAGCCAACGGGTTTCTCCACTCATCGCGCCGACAGAAACAAACATCTTTTTGGTAAGAAGAGTGGCGGGGGCGTATGCCTCATGACTAACGAGACATGGTGTGATGAAAGAAACATACAGGAACTCAAATCCTTCTGTTCACCTGATTTAGAATTCCTCACAATCAAATGTAGACCGCATTATCTACCAAGAGAATTCTCTTCGATTATAATCACAGCCGTATATATCCCCCCCCCAAGCAGACACATCGATGGCTCTGAACAAACTTTATTTAACTCTTTGCAAACTGGAAACCATTTATCCGGAGGCTGCATTCATTGTAGCTGGGGATTTTAACAAAGCTAATCTGAAAACAAGACTCCCTAAATTTTATCAGCATATCGATTGCGCAACCAGGGGTGGTAAAACCTTGGATCATTGTTACTCTAACTTCCGCGACGCATATAAGGCCCTGCCCCGCCCCCCTTTCGGAAAAGCTGACCACGACTCCATTTTGTTGATCCCTGCCTACAGACAGAAACTTAAACAAGAGGCTCCCACGCTGAGGTCTGTCCAACGCTGGTCCGACCAAGCTGACTCCACACTCCATGACTGCTTCCATCACGTGGACTGGGACATGTTTCGTATTGCGTCAGATAACAATATTGACGAATAAGCTGATTCGGTGTGCGAGTTCATTAGAACATGCGTTGAAGATGTCGTTCCCATAGCAACAATTAAAACATTCCCTAACCAGAAACCGTGGATTGATGGCAGCATTCGCGTGAAACTGAAAGCGCGAACCACTGCTTTTAATCAGGGCAAGGTGTCTGGTAACATGACCGAATACAAACAGTGCAGCTATTCCCTCCGCAAGGCTATCAAACAAGCTAAGCGTCAGTACAGAGACAAAGTAGAATCTCAATTCAACGGCTCAGACACAAGAGGCATGTGGCAGGGTCTACAGTCAATCACGGACTACAAGAAGAAACCCAGCCCAGTCACGGACCAGGATGTCTTGCTCCCAGACAGACTAACTAACTTTTTTGCCCGCTTTGAGGACAATACAGTGCCACTGACACGGCCTGCAACGAAAACATGCGGTCTCTCCTTCACTGCAGCCGAGGTGAGTAAGACATTTAAACGTGTTAACCCTCGCAAGGCTGCAGGCCCAGACGGCATCCCCAGCCGCGCCCTCAGAGCATGCGCAGACCAGCTGGCCGGTGTGTTTACGGACATATTCAATCAATCCCTATACCAGTCTGCTGTTCCCACATGCTTCAAGAGGGCCACCATTGTTCCTGTTCCCAAGAAAGCTAAGGTAACTGAGCTAAACGACTACCGCCCCGTAGCACTCACTTCAGTCATCATGAAGTGCTTTGAGAGACTAGTCAAGGACCATATCACCTCCACCCTACCTGACACCCTAGACCCACTCCAATTTGCTTACCGCCCAAATAGGTCCACAGACGATGCAATCTCAACCACACTGCACACTGCCCTAACCCATCTGGACAAGAGGAATACCTATGTGAGAATGCTGTTCATCGACTACAGCTCGGCATTCAACACCATAGTACCCTCCAAGCTCGTCATCAAGCTCGAGACCCTGTGTCTCGACCCCGCCCTGTGCAACTGGGTACTGGACTTCCTGACGGGCCGCCCCCAGGTGGTGAGGGTAGGCAACAACATCTCCTCCCCGCTGATCCTCAACACTGGGGCCCCACAAGGGTGCGTTCTGAGCCCTCTCCTGTACTCCCTGTTCACCCACGACTGCGTGGCCACGCACGCCTCCAACTCAATCATCAAGTTTGCGGACGACACAACAGTGGTAGGCTTGATTACCAACAACGACGAGACGGCCTACAGGGAGGAGGTGAGGGCCCTCGGAGTGTGGTGTCAGGAAAATAACCTCACACTCAACGTCAACAAAACTAAAGAGATGATTGTGGACTTCAGGAAACAGCAGAGGGAACACCCCCCTATCCACATCGATGGAACAGTAGTGGAGAGGGTAGCAAGTTTTAAGTTCCTCGGCATACACATCACAGACAAACTGAATTGGTCCACTCACACAGACAGCATCGTGAAGAAGGCGCAGCAGCGCCTCTTCAACCTCAGGAGGCTGAAGAAATTTGGCTTGTCACCAAAAGCACTCACAAACTTCTACAGATGCACAATCGAGAGCATCCTGGCGGGCTGTATCACCGCCTGGTACGGCAACTGCTCCGCCCTCAACCGTAAGGCTCTCCAGAGGGTAGTGAGGTCTGCACAACGCATCACCGGGGGCAAACTACCTGCCCTCCAGGACACCTACACCACCCGATGTTACAGGAAGGCCATAAAGATCATCAAGGACATCAACCACCCGAGCCACTGCCTGTTCACCCCGCTATCATCCAGAAGGCGAGGTCAGCACAGGTGCATCAAAGCTGGGACCGAGAGACTGAAAAACAGCTTCTATCTCAAGGCCATCAGACTGTTAAACAGCCACCACTAACATTGAGTGGCTGCTGCCAACACACTGACATTGACACTGACTCAACTCCAGCCACTTTAATAATGGGAATTGATGGGAAATGATGTAAATATATCACTAGCCACTTTAAACAATGCTACCTTATATAATGTTACTTACCCTACATTATTCATCTCATATGCATACGTATATACTGTACTCTATATCATCGACTGCATCCTTATGTAATACATGTATCACTAGCCACTTTAACTATGCCACTTTGTTTACTTTGTTTACATACTCATCTCATATGTATATACTGTACTCGATACCATCTACTGTATGCTGCCCTGTACCATCACTCATTCATATATCCTTATGTACATATTCTTTATCCCCTTACACTGTGTATAAGACAGTAGTTTTGGAATTGTTAGTTAGATTACTTGTTGGTTATTACTGCATTGTCGGAACTAGAAGCACAAGCATTTCGCTACACTCGCATTAACATCTGCTAACCATGTGTATGTGACAAATACATTTTGATTTGATTTGATTTAGAGCTTGCTGCCCAGCCAAACTGAGCAATCGAATGAGAAGGGCCTTGGTCAGGGAGGTGACCAAGAATTCGATGGTCACTCTGACAGAGCTCCAGAGTTCCTCTGTGGAGATGGGAGAATCTTACAGAAGGACAACCATCTCAATCAGGCCTTTATGGTATAGTGAACAAATGGAAGCCACTCCTCAGTGAAAGGCACATGACAGCCCGCTTGGAGTTTGCCAAAAGGCACCTAAAGTACTCAGACCATGAGAAACAAGATTCTCTGGTCTGAAGAAAGCAAGATTGAACTCTTTAGCCTAAAATGACAAGCATTCTAGAGAAGAATGGGAGAAGCTCCCCAAATACAGGTTTGCCAAGCTTGTAGTGTCACACCCAAGAAGACTCGAGGCTGTAATCGCTGCCAAATGTGCTTCAACAAAGTACTGAGTAAAGGGTCTCAATACTTATGTAAATGTGATATTTCTGTTGTGCAATTTTCATAAAACCTGTTTTGCTTTGTCATTATGAGGTAATGTGTGTAGATTTTTACTTAATTTAACTAGGCAAGTCAGTTAAGAACAAATTCTTATTTTAAATGATGACCTAGGAACAGTGGGTTAACTGCCTCGTTCTGACAGATTTGTACTTTGTCAGCGCAGGGTTTGAACTTGCAACCTTCTGGTTACTAGTCCAACACTCTAACCACTAGGCTACCCTGCCGCACCAGATTGACGAGAAAACATATTTTGAATACATTTTAGAATAAGGCTGTAATGTATTACAAACTGTGGAAAAGGTCATGGGGTCTGAATACACTGTAGGTGCCAGTTCCCACTCAAGTTAAGACTGGCATGAGATTAATAGTCAAATTATATATTATATATATATATTAATTATAGGTTTGCACGCCTTCTACGGATTATACTCTATAGCCAGAACACAACAAGCTGTTCCACAGGTAGGAGTGGGAAAATGTGGTTGTGCGTTGATCATTTTTATTTAACTAGGCAAGTCAGTTCAGAAATTTTTTATTTTATTTACAATGACAGCCTAGGAACAGCAAGTCAACTGCCTTGTTCAGAATGACAGATTTCTACCTTGTCAGATCGGGGACTCGATCTAGCAACCTTTCGGTTATTGACCCAACGCTCTAACCACTAGGCTACCTGCCTCCCCATAAGCACACCGAAGAAGGCATTAACAATAAGTAATAAAATAAAGACGACCCTTCTAAAAGCCTATTTCACAACATCGTCTGGTGAATTTGCAAGATCACTTTTCTTTCATTTTGATTTCTGCACAAATGTAAATGTGACACTGACTTGTTTCAGCAATGTTTCAATGAAGAGTTTGGCATTCGACATGTGTGACATGCACACGCAGTTACAAGCCTGCTGTAAGCGGTCGGGCGAGCAATATCCACCGTCGTAGTACGGATGAAGCATGACTTTGAAGCTAACTGAAGCTGGCTAGCTTTATAACAGCTCGAGTCGGTTTGCAAATAGTCTGGGTAGCCATTTGATTAGGTGTTCTGGAGTCTTATGGCTTGAGGTTAGAAGCTGTTTAGAAGCTTCTTACATCTAGACTTGGCGCTCCGGTACCGCTTGCCGTGCGGTAGCAGAGAGAAGAGTTTATGACTAGGGTGGCTGGAGTCATTGACCATTTTTAGGGCCTTCCTCTGACACCGCCTGGTATAGAGGTCCTGGATGGCAGGAAGCTTGGCCCCAGTGATGTACTGGGCCGTTCGCACAACCCTCTGTAGTGCCTTTCGGTCAGAGGCCGAGCAGTTTCCATACCAGGCGGTGACGCAACCAGTCAGGATTTTTTTATTTTTATAAATGTTTTATTTATTTCACCTTTATTTAACCAGGTAGGCTAGTTGAGAACACCTTTATTTAACCAGGTAGGCTAGTTGAGAACACCTTTATTTAACCAGGTAGGCTAGTTGAGAACACCTTTATTTAACCAGGTAGGCTAGTTGAGAACACCTTTATTTAACCAGGTAGGCTAGTTGAGAACACCTTTATTTAACCAGGTAGGCTAGTTGAGAACACCTTTATTTAACCAGGTAGGCTAGTTGAGAACACCTTTATTTAACCAGGTAGGCTAGTTGAGAACACCTTTATTTAACCAGGTAGGCTAGTTGAGAACACCTTTATTTAACCAGGTAGGCTAGTTGAGAACACCTTTATTTAACCAGGTAGGCTAGTTGAGAACACCTTTATTTAACCAGGTAGGCTAGTTGAGAACACCTTTATTTAACCAGGTAGGCTATTTGAGAACACCTTTATTTAACCAGGTAGGCTAGTTGAGAACACCTTTATTTAACCAGGTAGGCTAGTTGAGAACACCTTTATTTAACCAGGTAGGCTAGTTGAGAACAAGTTCTCAGTTACAACTGTGACCTGGCCAAGATAAAGCAAAGCAGTGCGACACAAACATCAACACAGAGTTACACATGGAATAAACAAGTCTACAGTCAATAACACAATAGAAAAAAAGAAAGTCTATATACAGTGTGTGCAAATGGCGTGAGGAGGTAGGCAATAAATAGGTCAAGTAATTACAATTTAGCAAATTTACACTGGAATGGTAGATGTGCAGATGATGATGTGCAAGTAGAAATACTGGTGTGCAGAAAGTAAATAAAAACAATATGGGGATGAGGTAGGTAGATTGGATGGCTATTTACAGATGGGCTATGTACAGCTGCAGCGATCGGTTAGCTGCTCTGATAGCTGATGTTTAAAGTTAGCGAGGGAAATATGAGTCTCCAGCTTCAGAGATTTTTGCAATTCGTTCCAGTCATTGGCATCAGAGAACTGGAAGGAAAGGTGGCCAAAGGAGGTTTTGGCTTTGGGGATGACCAGTGAGATATACCTGCTGGAGCTCGTGCTACGGGTGGGTGTTGTTATCGTGACCAGTGAGCTGAGATAAGGCAGAGCTAGACTTATAGATGACCTGGAGCCAGCGAGTCTGGCAACAATATGGGTCAACTACAAAGGGCCAGCCAATTAGAGCATACAGGTCGCAGTGGTGGTTGGTATATGGGGTTTTGGTGATAAAAAGGATGGCACAAAAAAAGTAAAGTGACATCACAGAAGACGAGGATCCCAGTAAAGTCAGTAAAAAAAAAAGTGTTTATTTACTTTTACCCCCTTTTCTTGGTATCCAATTGTTAGTACTATCTTGTCTCATCGGTACAACTCCCGTACGGGCTCGGGAGAGACGAAGTTCGATAGCCATGCGCCATCCGAAACACAACCCAACAAAGCCGCACTGCTTCTAAACACAGCACGCATCCAACCCGGAAGCCAGCTGCACCAATGTGTCGGAGGGAACATCGTGCACCTAGCGACCTGGTTAGCATATACTGCTCCCAGCCTGAGTCTGGGCGCGAACCCAGAGTCTCTGGTGGCACAGCTAGCACTGCGATGCAGTGCCCTAGATCACCCAGGAGGCACAGGCACAGTCAGTTTTACTAGGGTATGTTTGGCGGTGTGGGTGAAGGAAGCTTTGTTGCGAAATAGAAAGACGATTCTAGATTTAATTTTGGATTGGAGATGCTTAATTTGAGTCTGGAAGGAGAGTTTACAGTCTAACCAGACACCTAGGTATTTGTAGTTGTCCACATATTCTAAGTCCGAACCATCCAGAGGAGTGATGCTAGTCGTGCAGGCGTGTGCGGGCTGCGAACGGTTGAAAAGCATGCATTTAGTTTTACAAGCGTTTAAGAGCAGTTGGAGGCCACCATAGAGACTGCCAGAGGTCCGGACAACAGGCCCTCCTATTTGACACACTGAACACTGTCTGAGAAGTAGTTGGGGAACCAGGCGAGGCAGTCATTTGAGAAACCAAGGCTGTTGAGTCTGCCGATAAGAATACGGTGATTGACAGAGTCGAAAGCCTTGGCCAGGTCGTTGAAGACGGCTGCACAGTACAATCTTTTTTTCGATGGTGGTCATCATATCGTTTAGTACCTTGAGCATGGCTGAGATGCACCCCCGTCGCCAGCTCGGAAACCGGATAGTGGAGAAGGTACGGTGGGAATCGAAATGGTCAGTGATCTGTTTATTAACTTGGCTTTCGAAGACTTTTGAAAGGCAGGGCAGGGTGGATATAGGTCTATAGCCATTTGGATATAGAGTGTCACCCCCTTTGAAGAGGGGGATGACCACGGCAGCTTTCCAATCTTTAGAGATCTCGGACGATACGAAAGAGAGGTTGAACAGACTTTAGAAAGAGAGTGTCCAGATTGTCTAGGATGCTCCCGATGGTGCAGCTGTTGAACCTTTTAAAGATCTGAGGACCCATGCCAAATCTTTTCAGTCTCCTGAGGGGGAATATATTTTGTCCTGCCCTCTTCACAACTGTCTTGGTGTGCTTGGACACGTGAGTTTGTAGGTGATGTGGACACCAAGGAACTTGAATCTCTCAACCTGCTCCATTGCAGCCCCATCAATGAGAATGGGGGCGTGCTCGGTCCTCTTTTTCCTGAAGTTCACAATCATCTCCTTTCTCTTGATCACATTGAGGGAGAGGTTGTTGTCCTGGCACCACATGGCCAGGTCTCTGACCTCCTCCCTATAGGCTGTCTCGTCATTGTCTGTAATCAGGCCCACCACTGTGGTGTTGTAGTTGTGCCTAGCCGTGCAGTTATGAGTGAACAGGGACTACAGGAGGGGACTGAGCACGCACCCTTGAGGGGCTCCTGTGTTGAGGATCAGCATGGCGGATGTGTTGTTACCTACCCTTACCACCTGGGGGCGGCCCGTCAGGAAGTCCAGGATTCAGTTGACGAGGGAGGTGATTAGTCCCAGGGTCCTTAGTTTATTGATGAGATTTGAGGGCACTATAGTGTTGAACGTTGAGCTGTAGTCATTGGATAGCTTACCTTACTGATAACATACCTTACTGATAAGACCATAAGTCAATTTTCTCTCCTTCCCATCTATCCCACTATCCTCCCCCTCAGTGTTCCTCTGGAGAGGCGTGCCTCGGATAAATGAGACCGGGGGCAACCCCCCCCTGAGGAGTACAAGTACAGCCCGGTGTGGGACAGGGACAGTGGAGGAAAAGATACGGTTTCTGTTTCAAATCATTTCAACACTCGATGATGTTGATCATTAGGTTTAGCTGTGTAGTGCTAGGGCAAAACCAGAAATACTGTTCTATCTAGACTAATCACATTCCTCACCTCACCTCTCCCTGGCTACTGTATGTAGACATGACTAAACTCTGTGAACACATTGACTACATTTGTATTATTTTTAGTTATTTCACCTTTATTTAACCAGGTAGGCAAGTTGAGAACAAGTTCTCATTTACAATTGCGACCTGGCCAAGATAAAGCAAAGCAGTTCGACAGATACAACAACACAGAGTTACACATGGAGTAAAACAAACATACAGTCAATAATACAGTATAAACATGTCTATATACGATGTGAGCAAATGAGGTGAGAAGGGAGGTAAAGGCAAAAAAGGCCATGGTGGCAAAGTAAATACAATATAGCAAGTAAAACACTGGAATGGTAGTTTTGCAATGGAAGAATGTGCAAAGTAGAAATAAAAATAATGGGGTGCAAAGGAGCAAAATAAATAAATTAATTAAATACAGTAGGGAAAAGAGGTAGTTGTTTGTGCTAAATTATAGGTGGGCTATGTACAGGTGCAGTAATCTGTGAGCTGCTTGACTTCAGTCAATGTTTGTTACCTAAACCTGGTCCCTTTCTTTGCCGACCACAGATTAGATATGAGAGATTTGCTTGTTTAAAAAATAAATAAATGTTAGTGTTGCTACATTTTGCAAGCAAAGTCTTGTGACACTATATATATATATATATATATATATATATAATTTTCCAGGTGAATCTCTAGGAGGACTCTAGTCGTCGGATTGCAATTTGTTTAAATCAGGTGTGTTAGCTGGGTCCGGGGAAAACGTGTGCCCCCGAAGGCTGGAGTATCACGATGGGGGTTAGCAGATAAACAGACTCGATGCACATGCCCTGCTTGCCCAGTTGGTATTCGGTCATGAATACTACAAGTTTACATAGCTGGCTTGTAACGGATCACCCCCCTCCACTGCTGCTCATTCCGATCACCATCTATGGAGGTCTACGTCACCGGCCTTCTAGGCATCACTGAACTGGATCATTACCACCGACCCCGGACTGTTTTGTTTAATTACGCACACCTGGTTCCCATTCCCCCTGATTAGTGTACAGTTGTAGTCGGAGGTTTACATACACTTTAGCCAACTACATTTACACTCAGTTTTTCACAATTCCTGACATTTTATCCTAGTAACAATTCCGTTTTAGGTCAGTTAGGATTACCACTTTATTTTAAGAATGTGAAATGTCAGAATAATAGTAGAGAGAATGATTTATTTCAGCTTTTATTTCTTTCATCACATTCACAGTGGGTCAGAAGTTTACATACACTCAAAAAATATTTGGTAGCATTGCCTTTAAATGGTTTAACTTGGGTCAAATATTTTGGGTAGCCTTCCACAAGCTTCCCACAATAAGTTGAGTGAATTTTGGCCCATTCCTCCTGACCGAGCAGGTGTAACTGAGTCAGGTTTGTAGGCCTCCTTGCTTGCACAAGCTTTTTCAGTTCTGCCCACAGATTTTCTATAGGATTGAGGTCAGGGCGTTGTGATGGCCACTCCAATACCTTGACTTTGTTGTCCTTAAGCCATTTTCCCACAACTTTGGAAGACCGATTTGCGACCAAGCTTTAACTTCCTGACTGATGTCTTGAGATGTTGCTTCAATATATCCACGTAATTTTCCTACCTCATGATTCCATCTATTGTCACGCCCTGACCTTAATTATCTTTGTTTTCTTTATTATTTTCCTTAGGTCTGGATGTGACGAGGGTGGTATGTGTGTTTCTGTCTTGTCTAGGTTTTTTTGTACATCTATGGGGTTTTGGTTTGTCTAGGTAAATGTAGGTTTATGGTGGCCTGAATTGGTTCCCAATCAGAGGCAGCTGTTTATCGTTGTCTCTGATTGGGGATCCTATTTAGGTTGCCATTTCCATTTTGGTTTTGTGGGTTATTGTCTATGTGTAGTTGCATGTCAGCACTCGTGTTTTATGACTTCATGTTCGTTTTGTTATTTTGTTTAGTTTTCTTCGTTAAATAAAGAAGTATGTATTCATATCACGCTGCGCTTTGGTCTCATCAATACGATGAACGTGACATCTATTTTGTGAAGTGCACCAGTCCCACCTGCAGCAAAGCACCCCCACAACATGATGCAGCCCCCCCCGTGCTTCACGGTTGGGATGGTGTTCTTCGGCTTCCAAGCCTCCCCCTTTTTCCTCCAAACATAACGATGGTCATTTTGGCCAAACAGTTCTATTTTAGTTTCATCAGACCAGAGGACATTTCTCCAAAAAGTACGATCTTTGTCCCCATGTGCAGTTGCAAACTTTTTATGGCAGTTTTGGAGCAGTGGCTTCTTCCCTGCTTTGCGACCTTTCAGGTTATGTCGATATAGGACTCGTTTTACTGTGGATATAGATACTTTTGTACCTGTTTCTCCAGCATCTTCACAAGGTCCTTTTCTGTTGTTCTGGGATTGATTTGCACTTCTCGCACCAAAGTACGTTCATCTATAGGAGACAGAACGCGTTTCCTTCCTGAGCGGTATGACGGCTGCATGGTCCCATGGTGTTTATACTTGCGTACTATTGTTTGTACAGATGAACGTGGTACTTCAGGCATTTGGAAATTGCACCCAAGGATGAACCAGACTTGTGGAGGTCTACAATTTTTTTTCTGAGGTCTTGGCTGATTTCTTTAGATTTTCCCATGATGTCAAGCAAAGAGGCACTGAGTTTGAAGGTAAGCCTTGAAATACATCCACAGCTACACCTCCAATTGACTCAAATGATGTCAATTAGCCTATCAGAAGCTTATAAAGCCATGACATCATTTTCTGGAATTTTCCAAGCTGTTTAAATGCACAGTCAACTTAGTGTATGTAAACTTCTGACCCACTGGAATTGTGATACAGTGAAGTATAAGTGAAATAATCTGTCTGTAAACAGTTGTTGTAACAATTACTTGTGTCATGCACAAAGTAGATGTCCTAACCGACTTGCCAAATATACAGTTTCTTAACAATACATTTGTGGAGTGGTTGAAAAACGAGTTTTAATGACTCCAACATACGTGTTTGTAAACTTCCCACTTCAACTGTATTTGTTCACTTTGTTCTCCATCATCCTTGTTGATTATTTTTCCATGTCCGTTGGTCTTGTGAGGACCTGTGCTCTGTTGTGTCGGCATGTTAGAGTGCACTTGTTATTACAGGTCTTTGTTTGGTTTACAGCCCTGTGTAAACATATAAACACACACATATATATATATGTGTTTGTTTTGGGCTTCGTCCCCGTCATGATCATGACGTACGCTATTTTGGGTAAAGCATTTTCTTTTTTAAGTATTTCGTATTCCTGCGCCTGTCTCCTATCATTATACAATGTGCCATGGCTAGACTACAGTAACTACCAATCTAACAATTGTTAGCAGACATGGCTATTCGAGTGACTGTCAGTGACAGACATAACAAGAGGAAAACTAAGGATGCACACATCTTGAAATTACTCCCAACAATAAATTGACACCCCCACTGAATTCCTAAAAAGAAAATCTAAATCAAATGTTTTGTGACTGGGCCCCTTAAGCATCCGTGGGTCCTACGCAACCGAGTATATTACTTATGCCTGGAATTGACTACACAACTGCCAGAAAGTCAAGATAAATCAGGCTAAGATGCTGCAAACATCAATCAACAGCCATCTTCGTGCAAAACAACATTGCATGAACACTTATATAAATGATTTTGTGATGGGACACCAAATTATATTAGTGATATAGCCCAAGAGTAGCTAATGCCTATGATCAAGGTAAGAATAGACATAGCTATACGATTCCGACTTCTGTTTGATGAAACTGTTGAAACTGCGTTATGCTATTATACAGTATGTAGAATTGTTTGGATTTGCTGATGTAGCTCATAGTTCATCTGCCGTGAATTTAATTGTGAATGTACCTGATATAAAAAAATACAAATACAATTTTAACCTTTATTTAACAAGGCAAGACAACCTACTTATTGTGTTCAAGTAATTGCATGAAGGACAATGTTGTCAAGGGTACAATGAGTTAGCTAGCCAACTAGCATAGCTGTTTCAATCATGTAGAATATCCGTCTTAAATTGCATTTTGAAAATGGTTTCGATATGAGAACAAAACTATATTGAGTGTCACTGTTGTCTGGACATGACGTTAACTAGTTAACGCATGAACTAAACTAGCTCCTGATCCTGGGGGATGAGTGGCTAGGTTTCAGCTTTGCACCATAGGTTGGGTACCGAGAACATAAACATTTCCAATGAGGACATGCTGCATGTCTCACCTTGAATTAGACACAATTAAGATTACAGATCATACAGTCTCTTTTTTTCTGTTTCTCCTTCAACCAAAATGTAATATTAGCCTGTTAGCCCCCCCATGTAATTTTGTTATATATATATTTTTGCTGTAAAAGATAGCAGAAAAAATATTGTTTTTTAAAAATTACATCAACAACACTTTTCTCGGGAAATTCGAAACGGAAGACAATTTGAATGTCACTGTTGACAATTTAGTGGATGTTCTTAAATGTCTTCTTAAAGAATCACTCCGGAAAAATGCTACATTTCTATACATCCTTCCAGCAAGGGAACTAGTAGCACCGTATTAGTTCCGTTATATGGAGTATTAACGGAGAAAACTCACTTCAAGAGGGTGCTACGAAATTAATGTCAAAACGTAGTTGTCAAAATGTAGTTGGATTAATCCAAATCAAATTGATGCTTTCATCTTTTTCACGTCCAGCACATTGGCAATGAAGCCACAGTATTGGCGATCCATCTACGTTGAGAGGGGCCGTTTCTACGGGGATTTAAAGACTCAGAAATACAACAATGAAAACAAGAACATATTGTCTTCTGTGGATATTGAAATTCAGTCTGTTATAGCTTTGTAAATATATATTTAAGCCAATGTTATCACTCATGTTTTAACTCGCGAATCTGCATCCATTAGTTACTATATAGCTTGTCATTTGATGTTTTAAGTTAGTACCGTTCTCAGTAAATCGTTTTAACTTTTGAGATATATGGGGTTTGTTTTTCTGACGGAATTTTCTACTGAATGGACATATGTGTATAAACCTTGAATTAAATCATAATATTATGGATGCACATCCTATGACATGCATTACTGTCTGAAAAACTATCGTTTCGTTTATAATATTTGGACATTGTAGACAATCTATTACCAAGTGCTTTCTAACATGGTCTAAAATAGGATGTACAGCCCTTATAGGTACGCAGCCTGTCATTCAGACAGACACAGTAGCCCACCAATATACACAAACTGCGTTCTTACCTAACCACATGAGGACAGAGGAGATCTCTCCAAGCGTCCCACCTGATGCCGACAGCTGATGCTCGGCCTTCGACCACCCAATCCCGGTCCTGTTCAGCCTGGAATGGATGTAGTCCCTGCATAGCGCCTTCGCCTGTGACACCAGCTCCTTGTCTGTGGGGGAGCGGTCAAATACTTCCATCACTTCTGCCGCGAATACTGAGGAGCGACGCAACATCTCCATACCCCGGTTCCCCAGCAGCAGTTAATCACAAACAACCCGCCTGCCTGGCGCTGCCACTAATCCGCCTGCGCCTCCACCTCGATCGCCGTTTATGGTCCTCTCTGTCACCAGAAAGCTACTTCCCTACCTCCTCCCTCTGGTTGGGGGCGTTTCGAAAAGGAGGGATTATTCAATGTCTCTTCACGAGTGTAGAATTACATTGGTTTGTTCACGGTCACGGTGCACAGCGGCTCCCTTGCAATGCCAAACTCATATTCCTTGAGTTGTAGGCTGATTTAAAAAAATAAAATGATTTAACCTTTACTTAACTAGCCAAGTCAGTTCACAACTAATTCTTATTTACAACGACAGCCTACCCCGGACGACGCTGGGCCAATTGTGCGCCGCCCTATGGGACTCCCAATCACGTCTGGATGTGATACAGCCTGGATTCGAACCAGGGACTGAGATGCAGTGCCTTAGACCACAGGCGCCAGGGAGCCCAATTTGACCAACCCCGATTATACATTGACCTACATTATCACTACACAGAAACTTCTATTGGTAGTCTGATACATCAGATTGTAATACACAATGAATTGGTTTATAGCCTGAAACAAAATCGTGTAAATGTACCTTACAAGACAGAATGTTGAATAAAATGACATTTTAATTTACTATCCTGGTTGTCTGTGAGGTTTGGCCTTCAGCTGCTCGACATTAGAGACAACATATCCACAGGAAAGTATTGTTTACTCCATTTCTTTAGAGAGCAGGTAGATATATGGTTCCTGCAGGTATTACAACTAGTTTTATATTGGATATTCAGTTATGTCAACTATAACTACAATTAAAATAGTATATTCTGAATCAGAAGAGGGTGGAGAACGATCCAAAATGAAATCAAATGTATTTATATAGCCTTTCTTACATCAGCTGATATCTCAAAGTGCTGTACAGAAACCCAGCCTAAAACCCCAAACAGCAAGCAATGCAGGTGTAGAAGCACGGTGGCTAGGAAAAACTCCCTAGAAAGGCCAAAACCTAGGAAGAAACCTAGAGAGGAACCAGGCTATGTGGGGTGGCCAGTCCTCTTCTGGCTGTGCCGGGTGGAGATTATAACAGAACATGGCCAAGATGTTCAAATGTTCATAAATGACCAGCATGGTCAAATAATAATAATCACAACTTGTTTTTGTCTTGAATGTAATTTAAACATATATACAAAGTTTAGACACACCTTCTCTTTGTGATTTTTTTGCTATTTTCTAAATTCCAATTGTTGAATTGGAGTAGTAAACAGGATGCAGAATTGCTATTTGAATGAAAGGAAATAGAATATATATATATATATATATATATAATATAATTGAGTGAAATTCAAGTTCCTCTTCTATATTAGGTGTAGTCTAAATAAATACACATCTGGTACATAAAGGGCAAAGGGGGATACCTAGTCAGTTGTACAACTGAAATATGTCTTCCGCATTTAACCCAACCCCTCTGAATCAGAGAGGGACGGGGGGTGTGTGCCAGAATCGACACGCGGGGAACAGTGTGTTAACTGCCTTGGGCAGAACGACAGATTTTTACCTTGTCAGCTCCGGGAGTCGATCTGGCAACCTTTCAGTTACTGGCCCAACGCTGAAAACATCAACCTTGTCGTTATTTTATATATATATATATATTGTCTGTCTCTGTGTGTGTCTGTGTGTGTGTGTGTCTCTCTGTGTGTGTCTGTCTCTGTGTGTGTGTGTCTGTCTCTGTGTGTCTCTGTGTGTCTCTGTGTGTGTGTCTCTGTGTGTCTGTGTGTGTGTCTCTGTGTGTGTCTCTGTGTGTGTCTCTGTGTGTCTCTGTGTGTCTCTGTGTGTGTCTGTGTGTCTCTGTGTGTCTCTGTGTGTCTCTCTGTGTGTGTCTGTCTCTGTGTGTCTCTGTGTGCGTGTGTGTTTGTCTCTGTGTGTTTCTGTGTGTGTCTCTGTGTGTCTATGTGTGTGTGTCTCTGTGTGTCTCTGTGTGTCTCTGTGTGTCTCTGTGTGTATGTGTGTGTCTGTGTGTGTCTATGTGTGTGTGTGTGTCTGTCTCTTTGTGTGTCTCTGTGTGTCTCTGTGTGTGTGTGTGTGTCTCTGTGTGTGTGTGTGTGTGTGTGTCTCTGTGTGTGTGGTACCAGTCAAACGTTTGGACACCTACTCTTTCATCAAATATATTTAGGCATTCTTCGACGTAGCCACCCTTCTGCCTTGATGACAGCTTTGCACAGTCTTGGCATGTTTAACACTTTTTCTGGGGTTGCTACATGATTCCACGTGTGTTATTTATTAGTTTTGGTGTTATTATTCTACAATGTAGAAAATAGTACAAAAATAAACACAAACCCTGGAATGAGTAGGTGTGTTCAAACGTTTGCCTGGCACTGTATATTTATTTGAAGTTAAAACTCAAACGCATGCTAAATCAACAGTGGTTCCACAAATGATCTCTTAGTGAAAACTCATTACTGTGCCTTAGCTCACCATGTCAAGACAGGCCCTGTAATTCTTGTACATCGGCAGTTCAGACCAAACGGCACCCTGTTCTCTAAACTGTGCACTACTTTCAAAAGGGCCCTAGTCAATCTTAGTGCACTATATAGGGAATAGGGTGTCATTTGGGACCTACCCCATGTCTCTCACTGATGATGATTATTGTCCGTTGTTTTTATTTTGTATTTTTTATAAGTATCTTGGGTAATGTGTCCTATGGACCGGTTTCACAGACACTCAGAAGTCTCCATTTGAAAGTGTCCTGGACTAGACATATTCCGTGTCTGCAAAACAGGTCCTGTACAGTGTGTATAGCTTATTCACATGTGTACACTAACTACTGCCCAAGGGCATTACCCACATGTTGGGCTGACAATAAAAAGACAAACAAGATGAAAAATAACTTCAAATATCTGTTTAAGAACATGATCAACACAGCAGAATGTTGACAGCAGAATGTTAACAGAATGTTGACATCAGAATGTTGACATCAGAATGTTGACAGCAGAATGTTAACAGAATGTTGACATCAGAATGTTGACATCGGAATGTTGACAGCAGAATGTTAACAGAATGTTAACAGCAGAATGTTGACAGCAGAATGTTAACAGAATGTTGACAGCAGAATGTTGACAGCAGAATGTTAACAGAATGTTGACAGCAGAATGTTGACATCGGAATGTTGACAGCAGAATGTTAACAAAATGTTGACATCAGAATGTTGACAGCAGAATGTTGACATCAGAATGTTGACAGCAGAATGTTGACAGCAGAATGTTGACAGCAGAATGTTGACAGCAGAATGTTGACAACAGATGGCTTGGGCACTGTTTCCCTGGTTCAAACCACAAATGCAACTTTAGGCTCTCCCTTCTCCTCCCCTGCTCTGGCTAAAAGGGAATGTTATCTTGAGAAAGTAAAGGAAGCTCTTTGGAGCTGCCATATAAAGATTACAGAGAGGCCTTGAGGACGTATCCTATGCCAACACACACAGCAACAGTTCTCCCTGGTGGTCCAACCAGGATTTAATGTACTGTATTCTCTTTCTGTTCATTTTAGTTCATGACTTTGGTTGAATTAATTAAAACCATGAGGGTATGAAGACCACGGCCTTAAATAAGAGGAGTGTATAAGAATGTAGGAAGGAAAAGGCATCTCGCTCACAAAACGTGGTACCATATTGATCTAAATATTAATATCCTGACGTTTCGGCCATTAACGAGTCACACAACCTTTTGAGAACACTCAAGAAATCTTATAAATGTATATATTTCATTTTTGACCCAATTGGTAGTTACAGTCTTGTCCCATCGCTGCAACTCCCGAACGGACTCGTGAGAGGCGAAGGTCGAGAGCCATGCGTCCTCCGAAACACGACACTGCCAAGCTGGGCTGCTTTTTGACACACTGCTCGTTTAACCCGGAAGCCAGCAGCATCAATGTGTCGGAGGAAACACCATACACCTGGCGACCGTGTCAGCGTGCATGCGCCCGGCACAGGATTCTCTAGAGCGCAATGGGAAGAGTACATCCCGGTCGGACAAACCCTCCCCTAACCCGGACAACGCTGGGCAAATTGTGCATTGCCTCATGGGTCTCCCAGTTGTGGCCAGCTGTCACACAGCCCGGGATTGAACCCAGATCTGTAGTGACACCTCAAGCACCGCAGTGCGTAGACCGCTGCGCCACTCGGGAGGCCCCAATAATTCAGTTTTTAAATGACATACAGTATCAGACAAGATGCAGTTTACATTGAGGCTAGAATACGAAGTTGTACATGTGTTTACAGTGAATGAACCTATATGACAACAGTGCGCCCACACCTTGATTCAACACGCTCTCTCAAACAGCCATTTGTGTTGAACAAGGAATTTGTTTGGACATGCAAAGAGAATACCTTCTTATAGGATTCCCCAACTGGCTATTAATCATCTTCTTATCCTGGTTTTGTTTGAGTCGTTTTTAGGGTAAGTAGCTGTGTAACTAGGCTGCTATGGGTCCTGAGTTGTCAGGGTAAGTAGCTGTGTAACTAGGCTGCTATGGGTCCTGAGTTGTCAGGGTAAGTAGCTGTGTAACTAGGCTGCTATGGGTCCTGAGTTGTCAGGGTTACTAGCTGTGTAACTAGGCTGCTATGGGTCCTGAGTTGTCAGGGTAAGTAGCTGTGTAACTAGGCTGCTATGGGTCCTGAGTTGTCAGGGTAAATAGGCTGCTATGGGTCCTGAGTTGTCAGGGTTAACTGTAACTAGGCTGCTATGGGTCCTGAGTTGTCAGGGTTAGTAGCTGTTTAGGCTGCTATGGGTCCTGAAATAGCTGTGTAACTAGGCTGCTATGGGTCCTGAGTTTTCAGGGTAAATAGCTGTGTAACTAGGCTGCTATGGGTCCTGAGTTGTCAGGGTTAGTAGCTGTGTAACTAGGCTGCTATGGGTCCTGAGTTGTCAGGGTTAGTAGCTGTGTAACTAGGCTGCTATGGGTCCTGAGTTGTCAGGGTAAATAGCTGTGTAACTAGGCTGCTATGGGTCCTGAGTTGTCAGGGTTAGTAGCTGTGTAACTATGGTGCTATGGGTCCTGAGTTGTCAGGGTAAGTAGCTGTTTAACTAGGCTGCTATGGGTCCTGAGTTGTCAGGGTAAGTAGCTGTGTAACTAGGCTGCTATGGGTCCTGAGTTGTCAAGGTAAATAAATGTAACTAGGCGGCTATGGGTCCTGAGTTGTCAGGGTTAGTAGCTGTGTAACTATGGTGCTATGGGTCCTGAGTTGTCAGGGTTAGTATCTGTGTAACTAGGATGCTATGGGTCCTGAGTTGTCAGGGTAAATAGCTGTGTAACTAGGCTGCTATGGGTCCTGAGTTGTCAGGGTTAGTAGCTGTGTAACTAGGCGGCTATGGGTCCTGAGTTGTCAGGGTTAGTAGCTGTGTAACTAGGCTGCTATGGGTCCTGTGTTGTCAAGGTTAGTAGCTGTGTAACTAGGCTGCTATGGGTCCTGAGTTGTCAGGGTTAGTAGCTGTGTAACTAGGCTGCTATGGGTCCTGAGTTGTCAGGGTTACTAGCTGTGTAACTATGGTGCTATGGGTCCTGATTTTGAATCTCTTGGTCTTGTCTCAAATGGCAGTCTATTCCCTATATAGTGCACTACTTTTGACCAGAGCCGCTGGGACTAGGGTGCCCATTTGGACAGAGACATTGTCTCCCCTCAGGTTTTCGCCCACTAGGAAGTTGGGAACAGCACCCTGCCCGGTTCATGGTGGTCCACAGCTCACCACTGCCATCTTCTGGTAGAGTGAGCCAGATGGACAGGGAAGCATCTTCTGGTAAAGTGAGCCAGATGGACAGGGAAGCATTTTCTGGTAGAGTGAGCCAGATGGACAGTGAAGCATCTTCTGGTAGAGTGAGCCAGATGGACAGGGAAGCTAATAAAGATATTGACTGTGTCTGAAATGGCACCCTATTCCCTATACTGTTCAGAAGTAGTGCACATGCACAATTTCTTTTTAACCTGTATTTAACTTGACAAGTCAGTTAAGAACAAATTCTTATTTTCAATAACAGACTAGGAACAGTGGTTTAACTGCCTGTTCAGGGGCAGAACGACAGATTTGTACCTTGTCAGCTCAGGGATTTGAACTTCTAGGAACAGTGGCTTAACTGGCTACCCTGGAACTAGTGGGTTAAGGGTGACTTTCTAGGAACATTGGAGTGACTAACTGGTCTAGGAACAGGGTCATATTAACTGGTCTGTTAGGTTTAATAGTGGGTATTACTGTCCTCTGGTAGGAATATATGGGTATTACTGTCCTCTAGGAACAGTGGGTATTACTGTCCTCTAGTAGAAGGTTTAATATATGGGTTAACTGTCCTCTGGTAGGAACAGTGGGTTTACTGTCCTCTGGTAGGTTTAAACATAGGTATTACTGTCCTCTAGTAGAAGGTTTAATATATAGTATTACTGTCCTCTGTCAGGTTTAATTTGTATTACTGTCCTCTGGTAGGTTTAATACATATATAGGTATTACTTTCAGGTTTAATATGGAAAGGTATTACTGTCCTCTAGTAGAAGGTTTAATACATAGGTATTACTGTCCTCTGGTAGGTTTAATACATAGGTATTACTGTCCTCTGGTAGGTTTAATATATAGGTATTACTGTCCTCTGGTAGGTTTAATACATAGGTATTACTGTCCTCTGGTAGGTTTAATATCATAGGTATTACTGTCCTCTGGTAGGTTTAATATATAGGTATTACTGTCCTCTGGTAGGTTTAATACATAGGTATTACTGTCCTCTGGTAGGTTTAATATATAGGTATTACTGTCCTCTGGTAGGTTTAATACATAGGTATTACTGTCCTCTGTTAGGTTTAATATATGGCTGTAATGGCTCCTCTATTAGAATACTGGTAATGACCAGTAGTAGTAGGAGACAGATGTACAGAACATTCTTTATTCCACACTCAAGACAGACAGGCACACACACACAGCAATAGTAATGGGACTGATGGTAGTAGTGAATAATGTTGTAGTGTAGGTTTTATATAGGTGTTAGCTCAGTCCCTGGTACACATTTTGGTTTTGGCCCTAGAGTTGATTATTTGAATGAGCTGTGTAGTGCTAGTGTAAAAAAAACAAAACGTGTACCCAAGGGGGGCCCCGGGACCGAGTTTGGGAAAACCTGTAGAGGATTTAGAGAGGAGACTGAAAGACAGGCACACACACAGTGATTAGAATTGGACTTTGATGAGAAGGCCTCTCCCCCACTTGTTGTGAGGAGTGCAGGGGGGAGCTGCCACTTGTTCTTTCTAACTGTGCCAACCATGGTGATCTTCATCTTCAGGAGCTGCTGGCTGAGTTCATAAGAGGTGAAGAAATTATCACACGGGACATTGTGCCCCGTCAGTCCATCTGTCACATCAATCACAACCCGCGTCCCCTGGTTCTTCTCCGGGCCTCCACTGGTCGGCTTCCCTGTGTAGACTTGCATCTTCCAAGCATAGCTGGATTGTGCGTCACAGGCCACCCATATCTTGATGCCATACTTTGCCAGCTTGCTGGACATATACTGTCGGAAAGGACAGCGAACTTTTGATAAAAGAGATTTACTATCAGCAATTAGTGTCACAGAAAACAATCACATTAATCAATTATATTACAGCAATACATAATATGATGAACAATGACAATCACATTACAGATATGAATATAAAGATGTACCTCTGAATGGAACCAGTTGCTCATCCACTGTTACTTCAGGTCCAGGGTTGTAGAGGTATGGCTCCACCCACTTCTCCCAGACCTCTCTAATGGCTCCACCCACTGCTCCCAGACCTCTCTTATGGACTCTGAATGGAACCAGTTGCTCATCCACTGTTACTTCAGGTCCAGGGTTGTAGAATGGCTCCACCCACTTCTCCCAGACCTCTCTAATGGCTCCACCCACTGCTCCCAGTGTATGGACTCTGAATGGAACCAGTTGCTCATCCACTGTTACTTCAGGTCCAGGGTTGTAGAGGTATGGCTCCACCCACTTCTCCCAGACCTCTCTAATGGCTCCACCCACTGCTCCCAGACCTCTCTTATGGACTCTGAATGGAACCAGTTGCTCATCCAAGGTCCAGGGTTGTAGAGGATTTGGCTCCACCCACTTCTCCCAGACCTCTCTAATGGACTGAATGGAACCAGTTGCTCATCCACTGTTACTTCAGGTCCACACACCACTTCTGATTAGCTCCCAGACCTCTCTTATGGACTCTGAATGGAACCAGTTGCTCATCCACTGTTACTTCAGGTCCAGGGTTGTAGAGGTATGGCTCCACCCACTTCTCCCAGACCTTCTAATGGCTCCACCCACTGCTCCCAGACCTCTTATGGACTCTGAATGGAACCAGT
The DNA here is from genome assembly GCF_034236695.1 of Oncorhynchus nerka. Classification (NCBI taxonomy): domain Eukaryota; kingdom Metazoa; phylum Chordata; class Actinopteri; order Salmoniformes; family Salmonidae; genus Oncorhynchus; species Oncorhynchus nerka. The sequence goes on from NC_088420.1 coordinate 6,003,269, forward strand.
TGCTCATCACTGTTACTTCAGGTCCAGGGTTGTATAAGATGGCTCCACCCACTTCTCCCAGACCTCTCTAATGGCTCCACCCACTGCTCCCAGACCTCTCTTATGGACTCTGAATGGAACCAGTTGCTCATCCACTGTTACTTCAGGTCCAGGGTTGTAGAGGTATGGCTCCACCCACTTCTCCCAGACCTCTCTAATGGCTCCACCCACTGCTCCCAGACCTCTCTTATGGACTCTGAATGGAACCAGTTGCTCATCCACTGTTACTTCAGGTCCAGGGCTCCACTTGTAGAGGTATGGCTCCACCCACTTCTCCCAGACCTCTCTAATGGCTCCACCCACTCTTCCTAATGGCTCCACCCACTTCTCCCAGACCTCTCTAATGGCTCCACCCACTGCTCCCAGACCTCTCTAATGGCTCCACCCACTGCTCCCAGACCTCTCTTATGGACTCTGAATGGAACCAGTTGCTCATCCACTGTTGCTTCAGGTCCAGGGTTGTAGAGGTATGGCTCCACCCACTTCTCCCAGACCTCTCTAATGGCTCCACCCACTGCTCCCAGACTCTTATGGACTCTGAATGGAACCAGTTGCTCATCCACTGTTACTTCAGGTCCAGGGCAATTAGTGGCTCCCACTTCTCCCAGAACTAATGGCTCCACCCACTGCTCCCAGACCTCTCTTATGGACTCTGAATGGAACCAGTTGCTCATCCACTGTTACTTCAGGTCCAATAGAGGTATGGCTCCACATTTCTCCCAGACCTCTCTAATGGCTCCACCCACTGCTCCCAGACCTCTCTTATGGACTCTGAATGGAACCAGTTGCTCATCCACTGTTACTTCAGGTCCAGGGTTGTAGAGGTATGGCTCCCAGACCCACTCCACCCACTGCTCCCTAAGACTGCTCCCAGACCTCTCTAATGGCTCCACCCACTGCTCCCAGACCTCTCTAATGGACTCTGAATGGAACCAGTTGCTCATCCACTGTTGCTTCAGGTCCAGGGTTGTAGAGGTATGGCTCCACCCACTTCTCCCAGACCTCTCTAATGGCTCCACCCACTGCTCCCAGACCTCTCTAATGGACTCTGAATGGAACCAGTTGCTCATCCACTGTTACTTCAGGTCCAGGGTTGTAGAGGTATGGCTCCACCCACTTCTCCCAGACCTCTCTAATGGCTCCACCCACTGCTCCCAGACCTCTCTTATGGACTCTGAATGGAACCAGTTGCTCATCCACTGTTACTTCAGGTCCAGGGTTGTAGAGGTATGGCTCCACCCACTTCTCCCAGACCTCTCTAATGGCTCCACCCACTGCTCCCAGACCTCTCTTATGGACTCTGAATGGAACCAGTTGCTCATCCACTGTTACTTCAGGTCCAGGGTTGTAGAGGTATGGCTCCACCCACTTCTCCCAGACCTCTCTAATGCTCCACCCACTGCTCCAGACCCTTATGGACTGAACCAGTTGCTCATCCACTGTTACTTCAGGTCCTCTTCCACCCACTTCTCCCAGACCTCTCTAATGGCTCCACCCACTGCTCCCAGACTTATGGACTCTGAATGGAACCAGTTGCTCATCCACTGTTACTTCAGGTCCAGGGTTGTAGAGGTATGGCTCCACCCACTTCTCCCAGACCTCTCTAATGGCTCCACCCACTGCTCCCAGACCTCTCTTATGGACTCTGAATGGAACCAGTTGCTCATCCACTGTTACTTCAGGTCCAGGGTTGTAGAGGTATGGCTCCACCCACTTCTCCCAGACCTCTCTAATGGCTCCACCCACTGCTCCCAGACCTCTCTTATGGACTCTGAATGGAACCAGTTGCTCATCCACTGTTACTTCAGGTCCAGGGTTGTAGAGGTATGGCTCCACCCACTTCTCCCAGACCTCTCTAATGGCTCCACCCACTGCTCCCAGACCTCTCTAATGGCTCCACCCACTGCTCCCAGACCTCTCTTATGGACTCTGAATGGAACCAGTTGCTCATCCACTGTTACTTCAGGTCCAGGGTTCAGGCTCCACCCACTTCTCCCAGACCTCTCTAATGGCTCCACCCACTGCTCCCAGACCTCTCTTATGGACTCTGAATGGAACCAGTTGCTCATCCACTGTTACTTCAGGTCCAGGGTTGTAGAGGTATGGCTCCACCCACTTCTCCCAGACCTCTCTAATGGCTCCACCCACTGCTCCCAGACCTCTCTTATGGACTCTGAATGGAACCAGTTGCTCATCCACTGTTACTTCAGGTCCAGGGTTGTAGAGGTATGGCTCCACCCACTTCTCCCAGACCTCTCTAATGGCTCCACTCACTGCTCCCAGACCTCTCTTATGGACTCTGAATGGAACCAGTTGCTCATCCACTGTTACTTCAGGTCCAGGGTTGTAGAGGTATGGCTCCACCCACTTCTCCCAGACCTCTCTAATGGCTCCACCCACTGCTCCCAGACCTCTCTTATGGACTCTGAATGGAACCAGTTGCTCATCCACTGTTACTTCAGGTCCAGGGTTGTAGAGGTATGGCTCCACCCACTTCTCCCAGACCTCTCTAATGGCTCCACCCACTGCTCCCAGACCTCTCTTATGGACTCTGAATGGAACCAGTTGCTCATCCACTGTTACTTCAGGTCCAGGGTTGTAGAGGTATGGCTCCACCCACTTCTCCCAGACCTCTCTAATGGCTCCACCCACTGCTCCCAGACTCTCTTATGGACTCTGAATGGAACCAGTTGCTCATCCACTGTTACTTCAGGTCCAGGGTTGTAGAGGTATGGCTCCACCCACTTCTCCCAGACCTCTCTAATGGCTCCACCCACTGCTCCCAGACCTCTCTTATGGACTCTGAATGGAACCAGTTGCTCATCCACTGTTACTTCAGGCCCAGGGTTGTAGAGGTATGGCAGACTGTCACGCCCTGACCTTAGTTATCTTTGTTTTCTTTATGATTTTGTTTAGGGTGTGACGAGGGTGGTTTTGTTTAGTTTTTGTATTGTCTAGGGTTTTTTGTATCGTCTAGGTGTTTATGTCTATGGTTGCCTAGATTGGTTCTTAATCAGAGGCAGCTGTTTATCGTTGTCTCTGATTGGGGACCATATTTAGGCAGCCATATTCCTTGGGTAGTTTGTGGGTTGTTATTCGATGTTTAGTTGCCTGTTCTGCGCTAGTCATAATAGCTTCATGGTTCGTTTTGTTCTTTCATTAAAGAAGTATGTACGCTTAACACGCTGCACCTTGGTCTCCTCATGATGACGACCGTGACACAGACGTACCAGACACTTCTCCCAGACCTCTCTTATGTCCACCGGTTTGTCTCTCACACGTCTTGCAGGTCTTGACTCACGGTTATCAAATTTCTTGAGAAAGTGTGAAAGATTTTCAGTGGCATGGAAAATCACCCTTCCACTCTCAGCATCCCAGAGACTACATGTAGCTTCGCCTCGGGACCTATACACACCCTCTAAGATTAGCAGCCCTATGTAGGCACGCAGGTCAAACTCATCCATCCTTTTCCAGTTGTCTCCATTTTTACAGAAACGCTCCAAATTTGTCATCTCCAGGATAATTTTTTTTATGGCTGGTGTGATGAACATGTAGAATGTTGAGGCGTTGTCCTGGGCAACCGCATATCTTGTGGGCCCTGGGGTCATCCTTATAACATGTTGACTCCATGTCTTGTGGGCCCTGGGGTCATCATTATGACATGTTGACTGCATGTCTTGTGGGCCCTGGGGTCATCATTATAACATGTTGACTCCATGTCTTGTGGGCCCTGGGGGTCATCATTATGACATGTTGACTGCATGTCTTGTGGGCCCTGGGGTCATCATTATGACATGTTAACAGCATGTCTTGTGGGCCCTGGGTTCATCCTTATGACATGTTGACCGCATGTCTTGTGGGCCCTGGGGTCATCCTTATAACATGTTGACTCCATGTCCTGTGGGCCCTGGGGTTCATCATTATAACATGTTGACTCCATGTCTTGTGGGCCCTGGGGTCATCCTTATGACATGTTGACTCCATGTCTTGTGGGCCCTGGGGTCGTCCTTATGACATGTTGACTCCATGTCTTGTGGGCCCTGGGGTCGTCCTTATAACATGTTGACTCCATGTCTTGTGGGCCCTGGGGTCATCATTATAACATGTTGACTCCATGTCTTGTGGGCCCTGGGGTCATCATTATGACATGTTGACTCCATGTCTTGTGGGCCCTGGGGTCGTCCTTATAACATGTTGACTCCATGTCTTGTGGGTTCATCCTTATGACATGTTGACTCCATGTCTTGTGGGCCCTGAGGTCATCCTTATAACATGTTGACTCCATGTCTTGTGGGCCCTGGGGTCATCCTTATGACATGTTGACTCCATGTCTTGTGGGCCCTGGGGTCATCCTTCTGACATGTTGACTCCATGTCTTGTGGGCCCTGGGTTCATCCTTATGACATGTTGACTCCATGTCTTGTGGGCCCTGGGTTCATCCTTATGACATGTTGACCGCATATCTTGTGGGCCCTGGGTTCATCCTTATGACATGTTGACTCCATGTCTTGTGGGCCCTGGGGTCATCCTTATAACATGTTGACTCCATGTCTTGTGGGCCCTGGGGGTCATCATTATGACATGTTGACTGCATGTCTTGTGGGCCCTGGGGTCATCATTATGACATGTTGACTGCATGTCTTGTGGGCCCTGGGGTCATCCTTATGACATGTTGACTGCATGTCTTGTGGGCCCTGGGGTCATCATTATGACATGTTGACTCCATATCTTGTGGGCCCTGGGGTCATCCTTATAACATGTTGACTGCATGTCTTGTGGGCCCTGGGTTCATCCTTATGACATGTTGACTGCATGTCTTGTGGGCCCTGGGGTCATCCTTATAACATGTTGACTCCATGTCTTGTGGGCCCTGGGGTCATCCTTATAACATGTTGACTGCATGTCTTGTGGGCCCTGGGTTCATCCTTATGACATGTTGACTGCATGTCTTGTGGGCCCTGGGGTCATCCTTATGACATGTTGACTGCATGTCTTGTGGGCCCTGGGGTCATCATTATGACATGTTGACTGCATGTCTTGTGGGCCCTGGGGTCGTCCTTATAACATGTTGACTGCATGTCTTGTGGGCCCTGGGGTCATCCTTATAACATGTTGACTGCATGTCCTGTGGGCCCTGGGGTCGTCCTTATGACATGTTGACTCCATGTCTTGTGGGCCCTGGGGGTCATCCTTATGACATGTTGACTCCATGTCTTGTGGGGTCATCCTTATAACATGTTGACTGCCTGTCTTGTGGGCCCTGGGGTCATCCTTATGACATGTTGACTCCATGTCTTGTGGGCCCTGGGGGTCATCATTATGACATGTTGACTCCATGTCTTGTGGGTTCATCCTTATGACATGTTGACTCCATGTCTTGTGGGCCCTGGGGTCATCCTTATGACATGTTGACTGCATGTCTTGTGGGCCCTGGGGTCATCCTTATGACATGTTGACTCCATGTCTTGTGGGCCCTGGGGTCATCCTTATAACATGTTGACTCCATGTCTTGTGGGCCCTGGGGTCATCATTATAACATGTTGACTCCATGTCTTGTGGGCCCTGGGGTCATCCTTATAACATGTTGACTGCATGTCTTGTGGGCCCTGGGGTCATCCTTATAACATGTTGACTGCATCTCTTGTGGGCCCTGGGGTCATCCTTATGACATGTTGACTCCATGTCTTGTGGGCCCTGGGGTCGTCCTTATAACATGTTGACTCCATGTCTTGTGGGCCCTGGGGTTCATCCTTATGACATGTTGACTGCCTGTCTTGTGGGCCCTGGGGTCGTCCTTATGACATGTTGACTCCATGTCTTGTGGGCCCTGGGGGTCATCATTATGACATGTTGACTCCATGTCTTGTGGGAAGATGACATGTTGACTCCATGTCTTGTGGGGTCATCCTTATAACATGTTGACTCCATGTCTTGTGGGCCCTGGGGTCATCCTTATGACATGTTGACTCCATGTCTTGTGGGCCCTGGGGTCATCCTTATGACATGTTGACTCCATGTCTTGTGGGCCCTGGGGTCATCCTTATGACATGTTGACTCCATGTCTTGTGGGCCCTGGGGTCATCATTATAACATGTTGACTCCATGTCTTGTGGGGTCATCCTTATGACATGTTGACTCCATGTCTTGTGGGCCCTGGGGGTCATCATTATGACATGTTGACTCCATGTCTTGTGGGCCCTGGGGTCATCATTATAACATGTTGACTCCATGTCTTGTGGGCCCTGGGTTCATCCTTATGACATGTTGACTCCATATCTTGTGGGCCCTGGGGTCGTCCTTATAACATGTTGACTCCATGTCTTGTGGGCCCTGGGGTCATCCTTATGACATGTTGACTGCATGTCTTGTGGGCCCTGGGGTTCATCCTTATGACATTTTGTGCTGCCATCCTACCCTGGTTGTCATATGGTGACAAGGACCATGTTATTTAGCTTTTCTTTGACAAAAAATGTCTCTCTTTCAGCTTGGCGGATTTCTTCTTCATCTGAAGACGATGCATCGTGGCTCTGGGTTGTATTCTTCCCCATCTTCTTCTTCTTCTGAAGATGATGCATCGTGGCTCTGGGTTGTATTCTTCCCCATCTTCTTCTTCTTCTGAAGATGATGCATCGTGGCTCTGGGTTGTATTCTTCCCCATCTTCTTCTTCAGATACCACCTCTTCTAAATAATTGTTCTCTTGTTCCTCCTGGACAGCTGAAAAAAAAGGGCACTAAAACGTGCACTCGTGGCTTCAACAAAGAGAGAACTGGGGGACTGTCATCTGCAGCACCTTTATAGAGGGGGGGCTGTCATCTGCACCACCTTTATAGAGGGGGGGGACTGTCATCTGCAGCACCTTTATAGAGGGGGGGGGGACTGTCATCTGCAGCACCTTTATAGAGGGGGGGACTGTCATCTGCACCACCTTTATAGAGGGGGGGACTGTCATCTGCAGCACCTTTATAGAGGGGGGACTGTCATCTGCAGCACCTTTATAGAGGGGGGACTGTCATCTGCAGCACCTTCATAGAGGGGGGACTGTCATCTGCAGCACCTTTATAGAGGGGGGACTGTCATCTGCAGCAGCTTTATAGAGGGGGGACTGTCATCTGCAGCACCTTTATAGGGGGGGGACTGTCATTTGCAGGGGGGACTGTCATGCAGCACGTTTATAGAAGGGGGGCATCTGCACCACCTTTATAGAGGGGGACTGTCATCTGCAGCACCTTTATAGAGGGGGGACTGTCATCTGCAGCACCTTTATAGAGGGGGGGACTGTCATCTGCACCACCTTTATAGAGGGGGGGACTGTCATCTGCAGCACCTTTATAGAGGGGGGGGGACTGTCATCTGCAGCACCTTTATAGAGGGGGGACTGTCATCTGCAGCACCTTTATAGAGGGGGACTGTCATCTGCAGCACCTTTATAGAGGGGGGACTGTCATCTGCAGCACCTTTATAGAGGGGGGACTGTCATCTGCAGCACCTTTATAGAGGGGGGACTGTCATCTGCAGCACCTTTATAGGGGGGGGGGGAGACTGTCGTCTGCAGCACCTTTATAGCCTCTGACTGCATTCCCCATTAGTAAACAATGCTTTCAAGAAATGTTTATTTTCTCTGAAATATTTTTTATTTTGTCTGTGAACTTGAGTCGTGTGGGGTGGTGGAGGTGTCGGGGAGGGGTTGTGGAGGGGTGGTGGAGGGGAGATGCTGCACATGCACAAGAAACTTTGTTTTGTCTGAGTTCAATGAGTAGCACACACTCTTTGACCCTCAAGACAACTGACTTGCCGAGTTAAAGGTTAAATAAAACAGTATGTAGTAAACTGAGAGAAAGAGAATATATGCATTACACAGTGACAGTTTACCATCAGTTATAGCTACGTAATAGCAGTAGAATAAACAACTGTGTAATACTGAAAGCAAGGAGCTATGTAGCAGAGCAATATTTATTGTTTTTATGTATCCTTTATTTAACTAGGCAAGTCAGTTAAAAATAAATTATTATTCACAATACCCCGGCCAAACCTGGACGACGCTGGACCAATTGTGTGCCGCCATATGGGACTCCCAATCAATGTAAGTAGTGTGCATAATGTCTAAGGTATTGGCAGCAGCTAGTAGGTCAAACATAGCACACAAGGAACATAGCAAACTATATGCAGTCCAAGACAATGGCAGTAGCATTAGCGGTACTAGCATGTTAGCTTACTAGCCCGTCTATATCCAACAGGCTACATCACAATGTACTATACAGAGGGGGGGGGGTTAGCATAGCATACAATATCTACAGGGGGAAGCTAGCCTAGTAGAAAAAGGGCTAGCACAGTACAGTACTATATACAGTATGGACAAGTTAACATTAGGCTTAGCGGCTAGGAGATAGCATGCTATGTTGCCAACAATGCTAGTATGTCAACAAAAGCCATCTTAGTTGTGGCCTGGTAATGACTCTGGACATGATGACATCACCAGCTATCCATCTTGAGTGAGTACAGTCGTGGCCAAAAGTTTTGAGAATCAGTATCTTTAGATATTTTTTGTCAGATGTTACTATCGAATACTGAAGTATAATTAAAAGCATTTCATAAGTGTCAAAGGCTTTTTATTGACTATTACATGAAGTTGATGCAAAGAGTCAATATTGGCCATGTTGACCCTTCTTTTTCAGGACCTCTGCAATCCACCCTGGGGTGCCGTCAATTAACTTCTGGGCCATATCCTGACTGATGGCAGGCCATTATTGCATAATCAATGCTTGGAGCTTGTCAAAATGTATGGGTTTTTGATTGTCCACCCACCGCTTGAGGATTGACCACAAGTTCTCAATTGGATTAAGGTCTGGGGAGTTTTCTGGCCATGGACCCAAAATATCTATGTTTTGTTCCCCAAGCCACTTAGTTATCACTTTTGCCTTATGACAAGGTGCTCCATCATGCTGGAAAAGGGGTAAAAAAAAATTTAAAGAAAAAAAAGATTCAATATGAATTAATTGTGGCAGGGCTGAAATGCAGTGGAAATGTTTTCAGGGGATTCAGTTCAATTTGCATGGCAAAGAGGGACTTTGCAATTAATTCATCTGATCACTCTTCATAACATTCTGGAGTATATGCAAATGACCATCATATAAACCGAGGCAGCAGACTTTGTGAAAAATAATATTTGGTATTTACCCTCTAGACCCCATAGAGAATAATGCGTTGAGATTGTACCTCCTGACCTGTTAAAAACACGCGTGAACTATGTCACATATGGGCGAGATAAACACAATACGGGCTGGTACACAGGAGTGAAATATCAGCATACTAACATCAATAAGGCATGTATAAGAACGCAGTGACATAGTAATATGGAGCTTATAACGTACGGACACATGAACCCTAATATGTTCAGTGACGCACTAACACGCGGTTGGGGAAGTCCTAGTTGCAGTGGAGGAATTTACAGATACCTTCTCAACCTGCCCTCCTAGGAACAACTAAAGCACAAGCTCTACCTAGCCCAGCAGGTAGAGCCTGTGATTGGCTGGCCACGGTCAGCTGACTGAGTTCCCTGGGAACCTGGTTGCTAACACATTGTAGTGGCTTCCTTTCCTCTTCCTTTTTATTTTATTTTTTATTTTATATATATAACCCTTTATTTAACCAGGTATTTATATATATATATAACCCTAACCCTTTATTTAACCAGGTATTTATATATATATATAACCCTAACCCTTTATTTAACCAGGTATTTATATATATATATAACCCTAACCCTTTATTTAACCAGGTATTTATATATATAACCCTAACCCTTTATTTAACCAGGTATTTATATATATAACCCTTTATTTAACCAGGTATATATATATATATATAACCCTAACCCTTTATTTAACCAGGTATTTATATATATAACCCTTTATTTAACCAGGTATTTATATATATAACCCTAACCCTTTATTTAACCAGGTATTTATATATATAACCCTAACCCTTTATTTAACCAGGTATTTATATATATAACCCTAACCCTTTATTTAACCAGGTATTTATATATATAACCCTAACCCTTTATTTAACCAGGTATTTATATATATAACCCTTTATTTAACCAGGTATTTATATATATAACCCTTTATTTAACCAGGTATTTATATATATAACCCTTTATTTAACCAGGTATTTATATATATAACCCTTTATTTAACCAGGTATTTATATATATAACCCTTTATTTAACCAGGTATTTATATATATAACCCTTTATTTAACCAGGTATTTATATATATATATAACCCTAACCCTTTATTTAACCAGGTATTTATATATATAACCCTTTATTTAACCAGGTATTTATATATATATATATAACCCTAACCCTTTATTTAACCAGGTATTTATATATATAACCCTTTATTTAACAGGTATTTATATATATAACCCTTTATTTAACCAGGTATTTATATATATAACCCTTTATTTAACCAGGTATTTATATATATAACCCTTTATTTAACCAGGTATTTATATATTATTTATATTTATATATATAACCCTTTATTTAACCAGGTATTTATATATATAACCCTTTATTTAACCAGGTATTTATATATATAACCCTAACCCTTTATTTAACCAGGTATTTATATATATAACCCTTTATTTAACCTGGTATTTATATATATAACCCTAACCCTTTATTTAACCAGGTATTTATATATATAACCCTTTATTTAACCAGGTATTTATATATATAACCCTTTATTTAACCAGGTATTTATATATATATATAACCCTAACCCTTTATTTAACCAGGTATTTATATATATAACCCTAACCCTTTATTTAACCAGGTATTTATATATATAACCCTAACCCAGGTATTTTATTTAACCAGGTATTTATATATATAACCCTAACCCTTTATTTAACCAGGTATTTATATATATAACCCAGGTATTTATATATATAACCCTTTATTTAACCAGGTATTTATATATATAACCCTTTATTTAACCAGGTATTTATATATATAACCCTAACCCTTTATTTAACCAGGTATTTATATATATAACCCTTTATTTAACCTGGTATTTATATATATAACCCTAACCCTTTATTTAACCAGGTATTTATATATATAACCCTTTATTTAACCAGGTATTTATATATATAACCCTTTATTTAACCAGGTATTTATATATATAACCCTTTATTTAACCAGGTATTTATATATATATATAACCCTAACCCTTTATTTAACCAGGTATTTATATATATAACCCTAACCCTTTATTTAACCAGGTATTTATATATATAACCCTAACCCTTTATTTAACCAGGTATTTATATATATAACCCTAACCCTTTATTTAACCAGGTATTTATATATATAACCCTAACCCTTTATTTAACCAGGTATTTATATATATAACCCTAACCCTTTATTTAACCAGGTATTTATATATATAACCCTAACCCTTTATTTAACCAGGTATTTATATATATAACCCTAACCCTTTATTTAACCAGGTAGGCTAGTTGAGAACAAGTTCTCATTTATAACTGCGACCTGGCCAAGATAAAGCAAAGCAGTTCGACACAAACAACAACACAGAGTTACACATGGAATAAACAACACATAGTCAATAGTACAGTAGAACAAAAGAAAACAAAAAGTCTATATACAGTGAGTGCAAATGAGGTAAGATAAGGAAGTTAAGGCAATAAATAGGCCATGGTGGCGTTACCATTGCCACTACCCTAGCCTGAAAGCGGGGTTGTTTCGTACTCCAAAGTTTCCAAACGGCCAAAATACTGCTCCCGCATCTAGCTAGGACTCCTCCCCCCGAAGTCCCAACGTCCTGCCTTTATCCTAACACACTTACCACAATACAATGAATAGGCAAGAGGGGGGGGGGGCAAAAACTAAGTTACAATAATAACAAATGAATACATCTCAAATCATTCTATACCAGAGCACTATTACAGTTCATAGCTATATACAAATATACAAGGTGGCATGTAGGAAAAGAGTCCATAGATCTCAGTATACAAATATACAAGGTGCCATATAGGAAAAGAGTCCATAGATCTCAGTCTGACTTGAAGTGTTCAGGTGTTCAACTTCCAAAAAATGTCAAAATTTTGACATCAAAGAATGTATTTTTATTTATTTTTTATTAGGCAAGTCAGTTTAAGAACAAATTCTTATTTACAATGACGGCCTAGGAATAGTGGGTTAACTGCCTGTTCAGGGGCAGAACGACAGATTTTGTACCTTGTCAGCTCGGGGATTTGAACTTGCAACCTTTCGGTTACTAGTTCAATGTTCTAACCACTAGGCTACCCTGCCGCCCCAGGTCATGACGTCGAAGAATCAGAGGTGCACGTCATTCAAAGATGTAGCACTGTATGTACGTATGTGTGAATGTAGGTGTGTGTGTGTGTGTCTCACTCCGCCACCTCAAGGAGCAGACAGAGTTTATTGATAGGTCTCTGTAAGATATTGGTCTTGGTCGTAACCATGACGCTCCGGACAAGACCATTGGCCCCTCGCAAAGCCTCCACCACACGCCCCATTAGCCAAGAGTTCCTTGGGGACAGTGTCATCAACGATGACAACAAGGTCACCAGGACTGAAGTTTTGTTCCACTTGTTCCGCTCCTGCATAAGTGGAAGATATTCCCTGATCCAGCTCTTCCAGATGAGGTCAGTGATATATTGTACTTGCTTCCATCTCCTTCGTGAGGTCGCTTCTCTGCAGCGTAACCTTTGTACTCTGCAGCGTAACCTTTGTCCTTCTTGAACTTCCTGATAATATTTAGAGGCCGCTGCTTTGCCATGTCACGATTGTTTGCCAGGACTACATCTTTGTTGCGAAAGGGCAACGGTAAGTAGTGATGGTCTTTGAGGGTTACGGAGCTTGATACGATCTCCATAAACCTACGATCCTCAGCTGACATCTCACTTTTCTCTTCATACTCTCTTTCAGGGAATTTACAAGAACCCCCAGGTCGGCCATTGAGATACGATTGTCCATCACCGTAGGACGCCCAGATTCTTCTGCCATGGTACAACTGGTAAGAGGACCGTTCATCACGCATCCAAAGAGGGTTTTCACTGCTATTTATGATTTTCCAGGGTTCCATTGCCTTCGGAGCATTTACGCCAATCAGGAGTTCAACATCGGCATCAATCTCCTTCAACTGAACCTCTTTCAGGTATGACCACCTTTTGAGATCCATCTGAGTGGGAATGTTCTCTCTTGGCACTGGGATTTTATTCTGGGTGTAGACCTTTGGTAATGCAAGAAATGTGTCGCCTTCCACATTGCCAATCGCTAATCCAGATATCTCCAAGCTCTTGGTAGGACTCTCCCTCCCCATTGTGCATAGCAGAATTTCAGTTTCACTGCATTTAGCTTTCAGCTGCCTCATGAGTCAGAAGGGTAGTTGCCTGGTCTCTTTACTTTGAATGTTTGTTCTTTTAGGAGGTTTTTCAGAGTCACAATCTGACACTACAGCTACTGCAGTGGCTGCTTCCCCTACTCTTGGACTTGAACTGCTGTTTAGAGTCTGCTGCTGTTTTTAAAAACATTTAGTTGGACAGGGGATCTTGAATATCTCCATACAACGGATCCTGCAATACTTTGGCCTGTTTTTCCATGAACGTCACAAGGTCACTGAACTGGGCTCTCAGGTGGCTTCTCTCTAAAATATCACGTGCTGTAGACCTCCATTTTCCCTTAGTTTGTAGGGAAGTTTTGACATGATCAACTTTATGTTGGAGGGAAGATTAAGCTCTTCCATGTTCTGTAGGTCTTGCATAGCATTACAAAAACCTCTATGATAGAGTGCATAGCATTACAAAAACCTCTATGATAGAGTGCATAGCATTACAACAACCTCTATGATAGAGTGCATAGCATTACAACAACCTCTATGATAGAGTGCATAGCATTACAACAACCTCTATGATAGAGTGCATAGCATTACAGCAACCTAGATAGAGTGCATAGCGTTACAACAACCTCTAAGATAGAGTGCATAGCATTACAACAACCTCTTAGATAGAGTGCATAGCATTACAACAACCTCGTAGATAGAGTGCATAGCATTACAACAACCTCTTAGATAGAGTGCATAGCATTACAACAACCTCTTAGATAGAGTGCATAGCATTACAACAACCTCTTAGATAGAGTGCATAGCATTACAACAACCTCTAAGATAGAGTCAATAGCATTACAACAACCTCTTAGATAGAGTGCATAGCATTACAACAACCTCTTAGATAGAGTGCATAGCGTTACAACAACCTCTAAGATAGAGTGCATAACGTTACAACAACCTCTATGATAGAGTGCATAGCATTACAACAACCTCTTAGATAGAGTGCATAGCATTACAACAACCTCTTAGAGTGCATAGCATTACAACAACCTCTAAGATAGAGTGCATAGCATTACAACAACCTCTTAGATAGAGTGCATAGCGTTACAACAACCTCTAAGATAGAGTGCATAACGTTACATCAACCTCTATGATAGAGTGCATAGCGTTACAACAACCTCTAAGACAGAGTGCATAGCATTAGAACAACCTCTTAGATAGAGTGCATAGCGTTACAACAACCTCTTAGATAGAGTGCATAGCATTACAACAACCTCTTAGATAGAGTGCATAGCGTTACAACAACCTCTAAGATAGAGTGCATAGCGTTACAACAACCTCTTAGATAGAGTGCATAGCGTTACAACAACCTCTTAGAGTACATAGCATTAGAACAACCTCTTAGAGTGCATAGCATTACAACAACCTCTTAGATAGAGTGCATAGCGTTACAACAACCTCTAAGAGTGCATAACGTTACAACAACCTCTATGATAGAGTGCATAGCATTACAACAACCTCTTAGAGTGCATAACGTTACAACAACCTCTATGATAGAGTGCATAGCGTTACAACAACCTCTTAGAGTGCATAACGTTACAACAACCTCTATGATAGAGTGCATAGCATTACAACAACCTCTTAGAGTACATAGCATTACAACAACCTCTTAGAGTGCATAGCATTACAAGAACCTCTATGATAGAGTGCATAGCATTACAAAAACCTCTATGATAGAGTGCATAGCATTACAACAACCTCTAAGATAGAGTGCATAGCATTACAGCAACCTCTATGATAGAGTGCATAGCATTACAACAACCTCTTAGAGTACATAGCATTACAACAACCTCTTAGAGTGCATAGCATTACAAGAACCTCTATGATAGAGTGCATAGCATTACAAAAACCTCTATGATAGAGTGCATAGCATTACAACAACCTCTAAGATAGAGTGCATAGCATTACAGCAACCTCTATGATAGAGTGAATAGCATTACAACAACCTCTTAGAGTGCATAGCGTTACAACAACCTAGACAGAGTGCATAGCATTACAACAACCTAGATAGAGTGCATAGCATTACAACAACCTCTAAGACAGAGTGCATAGCGTTACAACAACCTCTTAGATAGAGTGCATAACATTACAGCAACCTCTTAGATAGAGTGAATAGCATTACAACAACCTCTATGATAGAGTGCATAGCATTACAACAACCTCTAAGATTGCATAGCATTACAACAACCTCTATGATAGAGTGCATAGCATTACAACAACCTCTTAGATAGAGTGCATAACATTACAGCAACCTCTTAGATAGAGTGAATAGCATTACAACAACCTCTTAGATAGAGTGCATAGCATTACAACAACCTAGATAGAGTGCATAGCATTACAACAACCTCTATGATAGAGTGCATAGCGTTACAACAACCTCTATGATAGAGTGCATAGCATTACAACAACCTCTTAGATAGAGTGCATAGCATTACAACAACCTCTAAGATAGAGTGCATAACATTACAGCAACCTCTTAGATAGAGTGAATAGCATTACAACAACCTCTTAGATAGAGTGCATAGCATTACAACAACCTAGATAGAGTGCATAGCATTACAACAACCTCTAAGATAGAGTGCATAGCATTACAACAACCTCTAAGATAGAGTGCATAGCATTACAACAACCTCTAAGATAGAGTGCATAGCATTACAACAACCTCTAAGATAGAGTGCATAGCATTACAGCAACCTAGATAGAGTGCATAGCGTTACAACAACCTCTAAGAGTGCATAACGTTACAACAACCTCTATGATAGAGTGCATAGCATTACAACAACCTCTTAGAGTGCATAACGTTACAACAACCTCTATGATAGAGTGCATAGCGTTACAACAACCTCTTAGAGTGCATAACGTTACAACAACCTCTATGATAGAGTGCATAGCATTACAACAACCTCTTAGAGTACATAGCATTACAACAACCTCTTAGAGTGCATAGCATTACAAGAACCTCTATGATAGAGTGCATAGCATTACAAAAACCTCTATGATAGAGTGCATAGCATTACAACAACCTCTAAGATAGAGTGCATAGCATTACAGCAACCTCTATGATAGAGTGCATAGCATTACAACAACCTCTTAGAGTACATAGCATTACAACAACCTCTTAGAGTGCATAGCATTACAAGAACCTCTATGATAGAGTGCATAGCATTACAAAAACCTCTATGATAGAGTGCATAGCATTACAACAACCTCTAAGATAGAGTGCATAGCATTACAGCAACCTCTATGATAGAGTGAATAGCATTACAACAACCTCTTAGAGTGCATAGCGTTACAACAACCTAGATAGAGTGCATAGCATTACAACAACCTAGATAGAGTGCATAGCATTACAACAACCTCTAAGACAGAGTGCATAGCGTTACAACAACCTCTTAGATAGAGTGCATAACATTACAGCAACCTCTTAGATAGAGTGAATAGCATTACAACAACCTCTATGATAGAGTGCATAGCATTACAACAACCTCTAAGAGTGCATAGCATTACAACAACCTCTATGATAGAGTGCATAGCATTACAACAACCTCTTAGATAGAGTGCATAACATTACAGCAACCTCTTAGATAGAGTGAATAGCATTACAACAACCTCTTAGATAGAGTGCATAGCATTACAACAACCTAGATAGAGTGCATAGCATTACAACAACCTCTATGATAGAGTGCATAGCGTTACAACAACCTCTATGATAGAGTGCATAGCATTACAACAACCTCTTAGATAGAGTGCATAGCATTACAACAACCTCTAAGATAGAGTGCATAACATTACAGCAACCTCTTAGATAGAGTGAATAGCATTACAACAACCTCTTAGATAGAGTGCATAGCATTACAACAACCTAGATAGAGTGCATAGCATTACAACAACCTCTAAGATAGAGTGCATAGCATTACAACAACCTCTAAGATAGAGTGCATAGCATTACAACAACCTCTAAGATAGAGTGCATAGCATTACAACAACCTCTAAGATAGAGTGCATAGCATTACAGCAACCTAGATAGAGTGCATAGCGTTACAACAACCTCTTAGATAGAGTGCATAACGTTACAACAACCTCTATGATAGAGTGCATAGCATTACAACAACCTCTTAGATAGAGTGCATAGCATTACAACAACCTAGATTGAGTGCATAGCGTTACAACAACCTCTTAGAGTGCATAGCATTACAACAACCTCTAAGATAGAGTGCATAGCATTACAACAACCTCTTAGATAGAGTGCATAGCGTTACAACAACCTCTAAGATAGAGTGCATAACGTTACAACAACCTCTATGATAGAGTGCATAGCGTTACAACAACCTCTAAGACAGAGTGCATAGCATTAGAACAACCTCTTAGATAGAGTGCATAGCGTTACAACAACCTCTTAGATAGAGTGCATAGCATTACAACAACCTCTTAGATAGAGTGCATAGCGTTACAACAACCTCTAAGATAGAGTGCATAGCGTTACAACAACCTCTTAGATAGAGTGCATAGCGTTACAACAACCTCTTAGAGTACATAGCATTAGAACAACCTCTTAGAGTGCATAGCGTTACAACAACCTCTAAGAGTGCATAACGTTACAACAACCTCTATGATAGAGTGCATAGCATTACAACAACCTCTTAGAGTGCATAGCATTACAACAACCTCTTAGAGTGCATAACGTTACAACAACCTCTATGATAGAGTGCATAGCGTTACAACAACCTCTTAGAGTGCATAACGTTACAACAACCTCTATGATAGAGTGCATACCATTACAACAACCTCTTAGAGTGCATAGCATTACAAGAACCTCTATGATAGAGTGCATAGCATTACAACAACCTCTAAGATAGAGTGCATAGCATTACAGCAACCTCTATGATAGAGTGCATAGCATTACAACAACCTCTTAGAGTACATAGCATTACAACAACCTCTTAGAGTGCATAGCATTACAAGAACCTCTATGATAGAGTGCATAGCATTACAAAAACCTCTATGATAGAGTGCATAGCATTACAACAACCTCTAAGATAGAGTGCATAGCATTACAGCAACCTCTATGATAGAGTGAATAGCATTACAACAACCTCTTAGAGTGCATAGCGTTACAACAACCTAGATAGAGTGCATAGCATTACAACAACCTAGATAGAGTGCATAGCATTACAACAACCTCTAAGACAGAGTGCATAGCGTTACAACAACCTCTTAGATAGAGTGCATAACATTACAGCAACCTCTTAGATAGAGTGAATAGCATTACAACAACCTCTATGATAGAGTGCATAGCATTACAACAACCTCTAAGAGTGCATAGCATTACAACAACCTCTATGATAGAGTGCATAGCATTACAACAACCTCTTAGATAGAGTGCATAACATTACAGCAACCTCTTAGATAGAGTGAATAGCATTACAACAACCTCTTAGATAGAGTGCATAGCATTACAACAACCTAGATAGAGTGCATAGCATTACAACAACCTCTATGATAGAGTGCATAGCGTTACAACAACCTCTATGATAGAGTGCATAGCATTACAACAACCTCTTAGATAGAGTGCATAGCATTACAACAACCTCTAAGATAGAGTGCATAACATTACAGCAACCTCTTAGATAGAGTGAATAGCATTACAACAACCTCTTAGATAGAGTGCATAGCATTACAACAACCTAGATAGAGTGCATAGCATTACAACAACCTCTAAGATAGAGTGCATAGCATTACAACAACCTCTAAGATAGAGTGCATAGCATTACAACAACCTCTAAGATAGAGTGCATAGCATTACAACAACCTCTAAGATAGAGTGCATAGCATTACAGCAACCTAGATAGAGTGCATAGCGTTACAACAACCTCTTAGATAGAGTGCATAGCGTTACAACAACCTCTTAGAGTGCATAGTATTACAGCAACCTCTAAGATAGAGTGCATAGCATTACAACAACCTCTTAGAGTGCATAGCATTACAACAACCTCTTAGATAGAGTGCATAGCGTTACAACAACCTCTAACATAGAGTGCATAGCATTACAACAACCTCTTAGAGTGCATAGCATTACAACAACCTCTTAGATAGAGTGCATAGCGTTACAACAACCTCTTAGAGTGCATAGCATTACAACAACCTCTTAGATAGAGTGCATAGCGTTACAACAACCTCTTAGAGTGCATAGCATTACAACAACCTCTTAGAGTGCATAGCATTACAAAAACCTCTATGATAGAGTGCATAGCATTACAACAACCTCTTAGAGTGCATAGCATTACAACAACCTCTTAGATAGAGTGCATAGCGTTACAACAACCTCTATGATAGAGTGCATAGCATTACAACAACCTCTTAGAGTGCATAGCATTACAACAACCTCTTAGATAGAGTGCATAGCGTTACAACAACCTCTTAGAGTCCATAGCATTACAACAACCTAGATAGAGTCCATAGCGTTACAACAACCTCTATGATAGAGTACATAGCGTTACAACAACCTCTTAGAGTGCATAGCATTACAACAACCTCTTAGAGTGCATAGCATTACAACAACCTCTTAGATAGAGTGCATAGCATTACAACAACCTCTTAGATAGAGTGCATAGCGTTACAACAACCTCTTAGATAGAGTGCATAGCATTACAACAACCTCTTAGATAGAGTGCATAACGTTACAACAACCTCTTAGAGTACATAGGGCTGACCAGAGGTGTACTGTTCCAGGTAATAGAGACTATCCTGGTGAATGCTGACCAGAGGGGTACTGTTCCAGGTAATAGAGCCTATCCTGACCAGAGGTGTACTGTTCCAGGTAACAGAGCCTATCCTGACCAGAGGTGTACTGTTCCAGGTAATAGAGCCTATCCTGGTGACTGCTGACCAGAGGTGTACTGTTCCAGGTAATAGAGCCTATCCTGACTAGAGGTGTACTGTTCCAGGTAATAGAGCCTATCCTGACCAGAGGTGTACTGTTCCAGGTAACAGAGCTTATCCTGGTGACTGCTGACCAGAGGTGTACTGTTCCAGGTAATAGAGCCTATCCTGACCAGAGGTGTACTGTTCCAGGTAACAGAGCCTATCCTGACCAGAGGTGTACTGTTCCAGGTAATAGAGCCTATCCTGACCAGAGGTGTACTGTTCCAGGTAACAGAGCCTATCCTGACCAGAGGTGTACTGTTCCAGGTAACAGAGCCTATCCTGACCAGAGGTGTACTGTTCCAGGTAATAGAGCCTATCCTGACCAGAGGTGTACTGTTCCAGGTAACAGAGCCTATCCTGACCAGAGGTGTACTGTTCCAGGTAACAGAGCCTATCCTGACCAGATGTGTACTGTTCCAGGTAACAGAGCCTATCCTGACCAGATGTGTACT
Source organism: Oncorhynchus nerka (assembly GCF_034236695.1). Lineage (NCBI taxonomy): Eukaryota > Metazoa > Chordata > Actinopteri > Salmoniformes > Salmonidae > Oncorhynchus > Oncorhynchus nerka. The sequence goes on from NC_088420.1 coordinate 6,024,127, forward strand.
GTTCCAGGTAATAGAGCCTATCCTGGTGACTGCTGACCAGAGGTGTACTGTTCCAGGTAATAGAGCCTATCCTGACCAGAGGTGTACTGTTCCAGGTAACAGAGCCTATCCTGACCAGATGTGTACTGTTCCAGGTAATAGAGCCTATCCTGACCAGAGGTGTACTGTTCCAGGTAACAGAGCCTATCCTGACCAGAGGTGTACTGTTCCAGGTAACAGAGCCTATCCTGACCAGATGTGTACTGTTCCAGGTAACAGAGCCTATCCTGACCAGAGGTGTACTGTTCCAGGTAACAGAGCCTATCCTGACCAGAGGTGTACTGTTCCAGGTAATAGAGCCTATCCTGACCAGAGGTGTACTGTTCCAGGTAATAGAGCCTATCCTGGTGACTGCTGACCAGAGGTGTACTGTTCCAGGTAATAGAGCCTATCCTGGTGACTGCTGACCAGAGGGGTACTGTTCCAGGTAACAGAGCCTATCCTGACCAGAGGTGTACTGTTCCAGGTAATAGTTCCTATCCTGACCAGAGGTGTACTGTTCCAGGTAATAGAGCCTATCCTGGTGACTGCTGACCAGAGGTGTACTGTTCCAGGTAATAGAGCCTATCCTGGTGACTGCTGACCAGAGGGGTACTGTTCCAGGTAACAGAGCCTATCCTGACCAGAGGTGTACTGTTCCAGGTAATAGAGCCTATCCTGACCAGAGGTGTACTGTTCCAGGTAATAGAGCCTATCCTGACCAGAGGTGTACTGTTCCAGGTAACAGAGCCTATCCTGACCAGAGGTGTACTGTTCCAGGTAATAGAGCCTATCCTGGTGACTGCTGACCAGAGGGGTACTGTTCCAGGTAATAGAGCCTATCCTGACCAGAGGTGTACTGTTCCAGGTAATAGAGCCTATCCTGGTGACTGCTGACCAGAGGTGTACTGTTCCAGGTAATAGAGCCTATCCTGACCAGAGGTGTACTGTTCCAGGTAACAGAGCCTATCCTGACCAGATGTGTACTGTTCCAGGTAATAGAGCCTATCCTGGTGACTGCTGACCAGAGGTGTACTGTTCCAGGTAATAGAGCCTATCCTGGTGACTGCTGACCAGAGGTGTACTGTTCCAGGTAATAGAGCCTATCCTGGTGACTGCTGACCAGAGGTGTACTGTTCCAGGTAACAGAGCCTATCCTGACCAGAGGTGTACTGTTCCAGGTAATAGAGCCTATCCTGGTGACTGCTGACCAGAGGGGTACTGTTCCAGGTAATAGAGCCTATCCTGGTGACTGCTGACCAGAGGGGTACTGTTCCAGGTAATAGAGCCTATCCTGACCAGAGGTGTACTGTTCCAGGTAATAGAGCCTATCCTGACCAGAGGTGTACTGTTCCAGGTAATAGAGCCTATCCTGGTGACTGCTGACCAGAGGGGTACTGTTCCAGGTAATAGAGCCTATCCTGGTGACTGCTGACCAGAGGGGTACTGTTCCAGGTAATAGAGCCTATCCTGGTGACTGCTTGTTTTATCTTCTATGCCACGCATGAATGGCCTAAAGTTTAGAGGATCACCGTCAAACATAGGTATCTCCCTAACAGGGAGTGTGGCCTGTTTGTGCTGTAGTACAAGGAGGTCAGCAGTTTCATCCTGCCTTTGCATGACAGTAGAGAGGTTTTCATGGCTGGTATTATGGCTGATACCCACAGTGTTGATTCTGTGTTGATTGGTAGACCTTGCTGTTGGCTGCTGAAGTGTGTGGTTTATGACCGTTTTCTGAATAGGTTTTTGATGGCTTTGTTGTTGGTTGTTGTAAAACTCTTTGTAGTGGGGTCTTTGGAACTGCACCTAATGTTGCAATCTCAACAGGTGATGGTTCAGGTTCCTCATAGACCTCGGGTTCCTGGTTCTCAAAATAAGAGTTCCATTCCATCTTCTTGGCTTAGTAAGTGGGCTGCCACGGCATGGGATTGAGAAGTTGACTCAACACTCTCCAGGACCTTCAGTTTGGCATTATATGCTGCTATGTCCGTTTCCAGTGCCATTTTTTTCCCATCCTAACATTCAGTTGACCTTTCTGTTGTTTCAGTTGAGCTTTCTCCAGTTCCAATGCATGCTTGTCCTGTAATGATGCTTGGCGAGCTAGTAGAGCTGCTCGTTCTGCCTCAGCTTTTAGGCGTGCAGAGGACACTGAGGAAGCAGTCTTAGAATACTCTGTTTTACTTGATATTTTTGATATTTTTGACACATTGGAAATGCTGTCATGTGGTTTAATGAGCGTTTGTGGCTCAACTTCAGCTTTTTTCCATATCTCCACCTCTTTCAGGAAATGTTCATAAGTCCTTATTCTTGGTTGACAATAGTTCATGCTCTCATTTCCTGTTCCTCCTCTGTGACCAGCTCTAGTACAGATTCATGAGCATTCTGAAAGTCATTTCCTGTTCCTCCTCTGTGACCAGCTCTAGCTCTAGCATTCTAGTCATGTTCCTGTTCCTCCTCAGCAGATTCAGATTCATGAGCATTCTGAAAGTCATGTTCCTGTATCTCCTCTGTGACCAGCTCTAGTACAGATTCATGAGCATTCTGAAAGTCATGTTCCTGTTCCTCCTCTGTGACCAGCTCTAGTACAGATTCATGAGCATTCTGAAAGTCATGTTCCTGTTCCTCCTCTGTGACCAGCTCTAGTACAGATTCATGAGCATTCTGAAAGTCATTTCCTGTTCCTCCTCTGTGACCAGCTCTAGCTCAGATTCATGAGCATTCTGAAAGTCATTTTCCTGTTCCTCCTCTGTGACCAGCTCTAGTACAGATTCATGAGCATTCTGAAAGTCATTTCCTGTTCCTCCTCTGTGACCAGCTCTAGCTCAGATTCATGAGCATTCTGAAAGTCATTTCCTGTTCCTCCTCTGTGACCAGCTCTAGTACAGATTCATGAGCATTCTGAAAGTCATTTCCTGTTCCTCCTCTGTGACCAGCTCTAGTACAGATTCATGAGCATTCTGAAAGTCATTTCCTGTTCCTCCTCTGTGACCAGCTCTAGCACAGATTCATGAGCATTCTGAAAGTCATTTCCTGTTCCTCCTCTGTGACCAGCTCTAGTACAGATTCATGAGCATTCTGAAAGTCATTTCCTGTTCCTCCTCTGTGACCAGCTCTAGTACAGATTCATGAGCATTCTGTCAAAGTCATTTCCTGTTCCTCCTCTGTGACCAGCTCTAGTACAGATTCATGAGCATTCTGAAAGTCATTTCCTGTTCCTCCTCTGTGACCAGCTCTAGTACAGATTCATGAGCATTCTGAAAGTCATTTCCTGTTCCTCCTCTGTGACCAGCTCTAGTACAGATTCATGAGCATTCTGAAAGTCATGTTCCTGTTCCTCCTCTGTGACCAGCTCTAGTACAGATTCATGAGCATTCTGAAAGTCATTTCCTGTTCCTCCTCTGTGACCAGCTCTAGTACAGATTCATGAGCATTCTGAAAGTCATTTCCTGTTCCTCCTCTGTGACCAGCTCTAGCTCAGATTCATGAGCATTCTGAAAGTCATGTTCCTGTTCCTCCTCTGTGACCAGCTCTAGTACAGATTCATGAGCATTCTGAAAGTCATTTCCTGTTCCTCCTCTGTGACCAGCTCTAGTACAGATTCATGAGCATTCTGAAAGTCATTGAGAACAGCATGAAATGCTTCAAGACTCTCATTTTTAGTTTCAATGCTTCCTCCATCAACAAGAAGGGCTTTTATTTCATTCATTTTGCGTGTACACACTCCAAGTTTGCCTCTCCGGGCTGCATAGAGTGAATTTAAAATGCTCCTCTGCCCTCTCCACTGGGTGCCTTATTTGGGATTTCAGCCATCATTCACTTTTAGTTCACTCAATGTATAATGACACAGTTGTTGGTTTTTGATTGTTAAATGCATTGCACCTTTAGACCTCCTGCAATGCTTTAAAAGACAAGTCATCCATTTTCAGCAATTACTGTAATTGATTTGGCCATGTGCGTCTGTTCTAAACAGCGGTCTCCTAGTTTGGAAGTGGCCTCCTGCCTGACTGAGAACACACTCACACAGTTCTGGGTTGCTCATCTACAACAGGAAGTGTTCTCCTGCCTGACTGAGAACACACTCACACAGTTCTGGGTTGTTCATCTACAACAGGAAGTGGCTTCCTGCCTGACTGAGAGAAAGCAGTAGATGTTCTGATCCAGTGTTCTCTGCCTGACTGGAACACACCACACAGTTCAGGGTTCTCAACTCTGAAGTACTTTGAAAAAACACAGTTCAGAGACATCTACAACAAGTGCTGAGCATAACCTCAGTGTTGTGCTGTCTAAAACAGAGTCCAGAATAGACATGCTTGTTGAAAACTTCAACCAAACACACACCTCTCATTAGCACTGTGTGTGTGTGTGTGTGTGTGTGTGTGTGTGTGTGTGTGTGTGTGTGTGTGTGTGTGTGTGTGTGTGTGTGTGTGTGTGTGTGTGTGTGTGTGTGTGTGTGTGTGTGTGTGTGTGTGTGTGTGTGTGTGTGTGTGTGTGTGTGTGTGTGTGTGTGTGTGTGTGTGTGTGTGTGTGTGTGTGTTTTCGGAGCCTACATGTATGTGTTAAGTAAGCGATCAGTTTATTCCAGTTTAGTGCATAAAAAGTTTAGCTGGAAACCTGGGTATTGTGAAGCCATAGTTGTTCTGTTGCTTTTATACAGTAATTTCTGATTATTATTTATGTCATGTGATTAGTGATTCATTTATGTTTGTCCCTCAATTGCAGAGCTCTCCCTGTCCTTTGCCGTGCCCTGATTGTATTACTGTTGATGATGTCAGGAAATGTCCATGTACACCCTGGACCATCTACTGTTGCAAGGCCCCATATTCTGACTTGTGCTCTGATATCTGCTTCACTGATTTCTGCTCTCGTAAAAACCTGGGTTTTCTGCACGTTAACACTAGAAGCTTATAACCTAATATGGATCAATTGAAAGTGTGTGTTCCCAGCTCCAATCCAGATGTGTTGGTCATTACTGAGACGTGGTTCAGAAAGAGTGTTTTGAACACTGATGTTAACCTTTCTGGTCATAACCTTTTTCAGCCAGACAGATCTTCCAAAGGTGGTGGAGTGGCAATCTTTACCTTCAGTGATTGTTTGTCTCCACCAAGTCTGTCCCCAAACAATTTGATTGGTTTAACGCATCAAAGAGCTCTGTTGCGGGGTGTTATCGTCCTCCATCAGCACCGGCCTGTACCCTACCTGCCCTAAACTCTCTCCTGGCCCCTTACACTGTCTGAATTTGTCCTGCTTAGGTGACCTAAACAGGGACATGCTTAAAGCACCTGACCAAGTCATAAAGCAATGGGACTCCCTAAATCTTTCTCAGATTATTACCAATCCCACAAGGTAGGACTCCAAACAGCCAGAAAAGGCTACTCTCCTCGATGTTATCCTCACAAATAATCCTGATATGTATCAGCCTGGTGTTAACCTGTTAGTGATCCCTTCGTGCACCAATCCCTTTAGCGGGATCGATTTGACAACATCCAGTGAAATTGCAGAGTGCCAAATTCAAACTACAGAAATATAAATATTCAAGATTCACGACAATATAAGTGTAATACATCAAAATAAAGCTTAACTTCTTGTTAATCCAGCCGCAGTGTCAGATTTTAAAAAGGCGAAAGCAAACCATGCGATTATCTGAGGACAGCGCCCCGCATAGCAAACACATGAAAATCATTTTCAACCATGCAGGTGGCGACACAAAAGTCAGAAATAACAATATAATACATGCCTTACCTTGGAATATCTTCTTCTGTTGGCACTCCAAAATGTCCCAGAAACATCACAAATTTTGTTCGCTAATGTCCTTCTTTATATCCCCAAAATGTCCATTTATTTAATATTAATATTTAATTTATTTAATTTGGCGCGTTTGTTTCAGAAAATACACTGTTTCCAACTCGCCCAACATGACTACAAAGTATCTAATAAGTTACCTGTAAACTTGGTCCAAACATTTCAAACAACGTTCCTAATCCAACCTCAGGTAACAACGTTCCTAATCCAACCTCAGGTATCAACGTTCCTAATCCAACCTCAGGTATCAACGTTCCTAATCCAACCTAAGGTATCCTAAAATGTAAATAATCAATCAAATTTAAGACGGGATAAACTGTTTCCAATACCGGATAAAAACAACGTGAAGCTTGTTCCAGTTTACGTGCACCAAAAGACTACAAAGAACAGCCCTACTTAATTTCTACAAAAGAAAAACATCGAACAATTTCTAAAGACTGTTGACATCTAGTGGAAGACATAGGAACTGCAACCAGTTTCCTATTAAATAGGGCTTCCCATAGAAAACTAATGGAAAACACAGTGACCTCTTTTCCCCCTGGATGGTAGGTCCTTGGGATTTCAGCTACCATATCAATTGTGTTATAGTCTCATACATTATTTTAACATTTCTACAAACTTCAAATTGTTTTCTATCCAATGATACCAATTATATGCATATCCTAGCTTCTGGGCCTGAGTAACAGGCAGTTTACTTTGGGCCTGAGTAACAGGCAGTTTACTTTGAGCCTGAGTAACAGGCAGTTTACTTTGGTCACGTCAGTCAGACAGGAAATTCTGAAAAAATTACCCTAGCCTAAAGAAGTTTTTAAAGTTTCACTCTTTTTGTTCTGACAATCAGCCAAATGTTAGCTTGGTATTCAATCCGTTTGTGCTATATAGCCAACTAATATGTAATGCCAACTACTATGTATAGCCAACTACTATGTAAAGCCAACTCCGATGTAAAGCCAACTCCTATGTCAAATCAAATCAAATCAAATTTATTTATATAGCCCTTCGTACATCAGCTGATATCTCAAAGTGCTGTACAGAAACCCAGCCTAAAACCCCAAACAGCAAACAATGCAGGTGTAGAAGCACGGTGGCTAGGAAAAACTCCCTAGAAAGGCCAAAACCTAGGAAGAGACCTAGAGAGGAACCAGGCTATGTGGGGTGGCCAGTCCTCTTCTGGCTGTGCTGGGTGGAGATTATAACAGAACATGGCCAAGATGTTCAAATGTTCATAAATGACCAGCATGGTCGAATAATAATAAGGCAGAACAGTTGAAACTGGAGCAGCAGCACAGTCAGGTGGAAGTTGAAACTGGAGCAGCAGCATGGCCAGGTGGACTGGGGACAGCAAGGAGTCATCATGTCAGGTAGTCCTGGGGCATGGTCCTAGGACTCAGGTCCTCCGAGAGAAAGAAAGAGAGAAGGAGAGAATTAGAGAACGCACACTTAGATTCACACAGGACACCGAATAGGACAGGAGAAGTACTCCAGATATAACAAACTGACCCCAGCCCCCCGACACATAAACTACTGCAGCATAAATACTGGAGGCTGAGACAGGAGGGGTCAGGAGACACTGTGGCCCCATCCGAGGACACCCCCGGACAGGGCCAAACAGGAAGGATATAACCAACTCCTATGTAAAGCCAACTCCTATGTAAAGCCAACTCCTATGTAAAGCCAACTACTATGTAAAGCCAACTCCTGTGTAAAGCCAACTCCGATGTAAAGCCAACTCCGATGTAAAGCCAACTCCGATGTAAAGCCAACTACTATGAATAGCCAACTCCTATGTAAAGCCAACTCCTATGGTAACATGGCATGACAACTATTAGGAGTTAGCAAGATATTTTATACAGATCTGGGACCAGGCTAGTTTGTTTGACCATTTTATACCACTGCACCTTGCCTCGGCCATCACTCATCCATATACTTACATGTACATATTCCCATTTACTCCTTTAGATTTGTGTGTATTAGGTAGTTGTTGTGGAACTGTTAGATTACTTGGTAGATGTTACTGCACTGTCGGGAACTAGAAGCACAAGCATTTCGCTACACTCGCATTAACATCTGCTAACCGATACGGTAGGAAAGTTGAACTAAGCTCATTAAGTTATATTCTTCAAGAACTAATGGCTATTTATCATTAAAGAGCAATTCTGCCATTTTAAACCTCATATTCATTATCTCCAGCAGCGTACCAGTGTCTACTGTACATCTGGAAAAAACAGTTTCTATGGTCTGTGGTTAAAAAGATAAATGCTTCTCTGTGACATCACAGGGTAGGATTTAAAAGTAAGGAACAACTGTGATTTTCAAAACCTGTAATGAGTTTCTAACCAGAGGAAGGGTTTTTGTCTTGCTACCTACATCACTGATTCTCTTAGTGTTTGAATATAAAGTGTTTTTAAAATGTTTGACATTTTGATGATGTCATTGGGTAGATATTTTTTTCCTAGAAAAACATAGAAATTAGCAATTTTCACATATTTAACCACTGGTATTGTGCTGGAGAAAATTAATATTAGGCTTAAAAGTGGTGGAATTTCCCTTTAATTTAACAGTCCAAAATGGATGAAGCAACTGCCGATTGCCCCTTTAAGGTCAGAATAAAGTTAGGACTGTGCTGTAAGTGTATTTGCTGCCATATTAATTCATATTGTGTTTGCTGCCATATTAATTCATATTGTGTTTGCTGCCATATTAATTAACATTGTAAGTGTATTTGCTGCCATATTAATTAACATTGTAAGTGTATTTGCTGCCATATTAATTAACATTGTAAGTGTATTTGCTGCCATATTAATTAACATTGTAAGTGTATTTGCTGCCATATTAATTAACATTGTAAGTGTATCTGCTGCCATATTAATTAATATTGTAAGTGTGTTTGCTGCCATATTAATTAACATTGTAAGTGTATTTGCTGCCATATTAATTAATATTGTAAGTGTATTTGCTGCCATATTAATTAATATTGTAAGTGTATTTGATGCCATATTAATTAATATTGTGTTTGCTGCCATATTAATTAATATTGTGTTTGCTGCCATATTAATTTATATTGTGTTTGCTGCCATATTAATTAAATTTGTAAGTGTGTTTGCTGCCATATTAATTAATATTGTAAGTGTGTTTGATGCCATATTAATTAATATTGTAAGTGTATTTGATGCCATATTAATTAACATTGTAAGTGTATTTGATGCCATATTAATTAACATTGTAAGTGTGTTTGATGCCATATTAATTAATATTGTGTTTGCTGCCATATTAATTAATATTGTATTTGCTGCCATATTAATTTATATTGTGTTTGATGCCATATTAATTAATATTGTGTTTGCTGCCATATTAATTAATATTGTGTTTGCTGCCATATTAATTAATATTGTAAGTGTGTTTGATGCCATATTAATTAACATTGTAAGTGTATTTGATGCCATATTAATTAATATTGTGTTTGCTGCCATATTAATTAATATTGTGTTTGCTGCCATATTAATTAATATTGTATTTGCTGCCATATTAATTTATATTGTGTTTGCTGCCATATTAATTAATATTGTGTTTGCTGCTATATTAATTAATATTGTAAGTGTGTTTGATGCCATATTAATTAATATTGTGTTTGCTGCCATATTAATTAATATTGTATTTGCTGCCATATTAATTAATATTGTATTTGCTGCCATATTAATTAATATTGTATTTGCTGCCATATTAATTTATATTGTGTTTGCTGCCATATTAATTAATATTGTGTTTGCTGCTATATTAATTAATATTGTAAGTGTGTTTGATGCCATATTAATTAACATTGTAAGTGTATTTGATGCCATATTAATTAATATTGTGTTTGCTGCCATATTAATTAATATTGTGTTTGCTGCCATATTAATTAATATTGTGTTTGCTGCTATATTAATTAATATTGTAAGTGTGTTTGATGCCATATTAATTAATATTGTATTTGATGCCATATTAATTAATATTGTGTTTGCTGCCATATTAATTAATATTGTGTTTGCTGCCATATTAATTCATATTGTGTTTGCTGCCATATTAATTAATATTGTGTTTGCTGCCATATTAATTAACATTGTAAGTGTGTTTGATGCCATATTAATTAACATTGTAAGTGTATTTGATGGCATATTAATTAATATTGTATTTGCTGCCATATTAATTAACATTGTAAGTGTATTTGATGGCATATTAATTAATATTGTATTTGCTGCCATATTAATTAACATTGTACGTGTATTTGATGGCATATTAATTAATATTGTATTTGCTGACATATTAATTAATATTGTGTTTGCTGCCATATTAATTAACATTGTAAGTGTATTTGATGGCATATTAATTAATATTGTATTTGCTGCCATATTAATTAACATTGTAAGTGTATTTGATGCCATATTAATTAATATTGTGTTTGCTGCCATATTAATTAATATTGTAAGTGTGTTTTGATGCCATATTAATTAACATTGTAAGTCTATTTGATGGCATATTAATTAATATTGTGTTTGCTGCCATATTAATGAATCTTGTGTTTGCTGCCATATTAATGAATCTTGTGTTTGCTGCCATATTAATGAATCTTGTGTTTGCTGCCATATTAATGAATCTTGTGTTTGCTGCCATATTAATGAATCTTGTGTTTTGCTGCCATATTAATGAATCTTGTGTTTTGCTGCCATATTAATGAATCTTGAAAATCTATTTACTTCCAAATGAATGAATCTTGTACGTGTATTTACTGTCACACTAATGACTTACAGTCAATGATACAATGATTACTTACAATGATCTTGTTAAATTATTCTATATCTTTACCATCTGTGTGGAAACGGTTGAATTGTGTTGTGTGTCCTGGGGATCTGTAAAGAACCTGGTGTCTTAGGAAGAGAGGAAATGAGTCACCATACCTTACGTTACTGTATCAGCATAGTCAGCCCTTCCTCTCTGGTGACATCATACAGGGCTGGTACACGGTTACAGGGCTGGAACACACAGTTACATTACTGGAACACACAGTTACAGGGCTGGAACACACAGTTACAGGGCTGGAACCCAGTTACAGGGCTGGGATACAGTTACAGGACTGGAACACAGATACAGGACTGGAACACAGTTACAGGGCTGGGATACAGTTACAGGACTGGAACACAGATACAGGACTGGGACACAGTTACAGGACTGGGACACACAGTTACAGGGCTGGAACACAGTTACAGGGCTGGAACACAGTTACAGGACTGGGACACAGTTACAGGACTGGGACACACAGTTACAGGGCTGGAACACACAGTTACAGGGCTGGAACACAGTTACAGGGCTGGAACACACAGTTACAGGGCTGGAACACAGTTACAGGGCTGGAACACACAGTTACAGAGCTGGAACACACAGATACAGGACTGGAACACAGTTACAGGGCTGGGATACAGTTACAGGACTGGAACACAGTTACAGGGCTGGAACACAGTTACAGGACTGGGACACACAGTTACAGGGCTGGGACACACAGTTACAGGGCTGGGACAAACAGTTACAGGGCTGGAACACAGTTACAGGGCTGGAACACACAGTTACAGGGCTGGAACACAGTTACAGGGCTGGGACACACAGTTACAGGGCTGGGACACACAGTTACAGGGCTGGGACACACAGTTACAGGACTGGAACACAGTTACAGGGCTGGAACACACAGTTACAGGGCTGGAACACAGTTACAGGGCTGGGACACACAGTTACAGGACTGGAACACACAGTTACAGGACTGGAACACAGTTACAGGGCTGGAACACACAGTTACAGGGCTGGAACACAGTTACAGGACTGGGACACAGTTACAGGGCTGGAACACACAGTTACAGGGCTGGAACACACAGATACAGGACTGGAACACAGTTACAGGGCTGGGATACAGTTACAGGACTGGAACACAGTTACAGGGCTGGGATACAGTTACAGGACTGGAACACAGATACAGGGCTGGAACACAGTTACAGGGCTGGGATACAGTTACAGGACTGGAACACAGTTAAAGGGCTGGAACACAGTTACAGGACTGGGACACACAGTTACAGGGCTGGGACACACAGTTACAGGGCTGGGACAAACAGTTACAGGGCTGGAACACAGTTACAGGGCTGGGACACACAGTTACAGGACTGGAACACACAGTTACAGGACTGGAACACAGTTACAGGGCTGGAACACACAGTTACAGGGCTGGAACACAGTTACAGGACTGGGACACAGTTACAGGGCTGGAACACACAGTTACAGGGCTGGAACACACAGTTACAGGGCTGGAACACACAGTTACAGGGCTGGAACACACAGTTACAGGACTGGGACACACAGTTACAGGGCTGGAACACAGTTACAGGGCTGGAACACACAGTTACATGGCTGGAACCCAGTTACAGGGCTGGAACACACAGTTACATGGCTGGAACCCAGTTACAGGGCTGGAACACACAGTTACATGGCTGGAACCCAGTTACAGGGCTGGAACACACAGTTACAGGGCTGGAACCCAGTTACAGGGCTGGAACACACAGTTACAGGGCTGGGAAGAACCATGGACGTAAGAATAACCCATAGACAAACAAAAGCATGAGGTCTGACTGAATGGTGGAGCTGAAAGCCAGTTTATGGGTTTTTGGCAAACACATTAATAATACATTTTACAAAGCATTAGGACACACATCTATTTATAATGACAGGGCCCCTCACTGACAGGAGAGGCATTTAAAGTTGTCACACTCCGTATGTATAATTCACACTGTCAGAGGGCTCCAAATGGGCCACCACCTATGTAATCTGGCGTGGCTCTCTCCACTCAGATTTAAGAGCAGTTGTATTCATAAAGTTTTTAACTGTGACAGCCATCGGCATTGCGTGTGAGTGTGTGACAAGTCCCTTGGGGAGTTGACGCTGTCACAGAAAGGTTTCCACCAACCTACTACAGGACTTTTCAAACAACAAGTTAAGATCACGGGTGGCTCCTCCGCGCTGCCAAAGCTGACTCTCTCTCCTCTGTTCTCATCCTCCGAGATCTATCCTCTGCCTTTCACACCCTGAGCCATCAGATTAGGGCTGTCTCCGAGATCTATCCTCTGCCTTTCACACCCTGAGCCATCAGATTAGGGCTGTCTCCGAGATCTATCCTCTGACTTTCACACCCTGAGCCATCAGATTAGGGCTGTCTCCGAGATCTACCTTCTGCCTTTCACACCCTGAGCCATCAGATTAGGGCTGTCTCCGAGATCTATCCTCTGCCTTTCACACCCTGAGCCATCAGATTAGGGCTGTCTCCGAGATCTACCCTCTGACTTTCACACCCTGAGCCATCAGATTAGGGCTGTCTCCGAGATCTATCTTCTGCCTTTCACACCCTGAGCCATCAGATTAGGGCTGTCTCCGAGATCTATCTTCTGCCTTTCACACCCTGAGCCATCAGATTAGGGCTGTCTCCGAGATCTATCCTCTGACTTTCACACCCTGAGCCATCAGATTAGGGCTGTCTCCGAGCTCTATCCTCTGCCCTTTACACCCTGAACCATCAGATTAGGGCTGTCTCCGAGATCTATCCTCTGCCTTTCACACCCTGAACCATCAGATTAGGGCTGTCTCCGAGTTCTATCCTCTGCCTTTCACACCCTGAGCCATCAGATTAGGGCTGTCTCCGTGATCTATCCTCTGCCTTTCACACCCTGAACCATCAGATTAGGGCTGTCTCCGAGCTCTATCCTCTGCCCTTTACACCCTGAACCATCAGATTAGGGCTGTCTCCGAGATCTATCCTCTGCCTTTCACACCCTGAACCATCAGATTAGGGCTGTCTCCGAATAAAACAAATATTGGCAGACCAAAAGTAACCTGTTCTTTTTTATGTGTATTTAGACATATATAGACACACACTATGCGTTTTAATTACACCCTTTTGATGAAATAAAACACAAATGACTCAAGAGGGAGTCAGAGATCAAGATAATCTGATCCGACCATCCTCCTCCCGCTCCTGCTGGCTTTCATAGATTCTGTCGTTACTCAAATGAAGTTGCCGTAAATAGTCTACACGAGGAGTCTGCAACCTTTCTTATTTGGAATGCCAATTTATCTGACAATTTCTACCGATTCATATGCAGTTTATAATAAGGTCTTCTTCATATCTCCAAACCATTGTCATATGGTTCATCAAAATTCCTTCCAAATCTAAATGAAAATGACACAAACCTAAAAATAAATTATATTGCCATTAACAACTATCTAAAAATAGCCTATAAAGCCAACAAATAAAAACATTGCAGACTGCAGGTAGAAAATATCCGGATAAAAATAAATATCATATGAATCACATTGGCTACACATGGCCTGTCAGCAACGAACTGGAAACATTGTATCAACTATTAACTTGGGTCTGGCCTGAAGCTTGCACTAGCAAACCTGCAACAATGTATAACATATTCTGGGCCATATTCTGGGCCCTCAGAGTTTCCCAGCCAGTGAACTCGGGACAAACACAGCTGTAGGCTATTTACGTGAGGGATAAGAAGTAATAAATTAGGCCCTATTTTATGAGCTTTTCACTGGATCAGAACATGACATTTTTCCCTTTCACACTGAGTGGCTATCGAAAGAGAGAGAGAGAGAGAGAGCTGGAAATATTTTTCTAATACATTGAGGAACTATTGTCATTAAACAATTGTTGTAAAAACAGACTTTATTTGCTTGCTGTTTGAGGTGAAGAAAACATGACTTTGAGAAGCTCCACAGCTCATTAGTGATGGTGCTTTAAGCCAATCAGAAACACTCTCAGATCCCCAAATGAGAACATTTATATACCTACTTCTGTGTGCGCAGGCCAGGTAGCCTATAGGCCTACTTCTGTGTGTAATCAGGCCAGGTAGCCTATAGGCCTACTTCTGTGTGTAATCAGGCCAGGTAGCCTATAGGCCTACTTCTGTGTGTAATCAGGCCAGGTAGCCTATAGGCCTACTTCTGTGTGTAATCAGGTGCATGTCCTTAATCAACGAGTTAATGAGTTAATCTTCCTCTGGGCCACCTTGTCGTGCACTTCGTCCCATCTTCAGGGTTGATCTTCCTCTGGTTGATTCCAACCTACAGCATACATCCAATATAATTTATGAAATCAATAGAGGCATTGAACAAATACAAATAAGAGAGCTAGATATATCCTACTTTTAGGCTGGGTTTCTGTACAGCACTTTGAGATATCAGAAGGGCTTTATAAATACATTGCATTTGATTTGATACTTCAAACCCTAGCTAACTAATAAAACATTGCCATAGCTACAATACATCAGATTATTTTACCAGACTCACAACTCTTTCATTTCTTTCTGTGCATACTACTGGTACAACTACCTCATCCCCTACTGTATTTATTTATTTATCTTGCTCCTTTGTACCCCAGTATTTCTACTTTGCACACACACCTACTGCAAATCTACCATTCCAGTGTTTTTAATTGCTATATTGTATTTACTTCGCCACCATGGCCTTTTTTTCAATGCCTTTACCTCCCTTATCTCACCTCATTTACTCACATCATATATAGACTTATTTTTCTACTGTATTATTGACTGTATGTTTGTTTTTACTCCATGTGTAACTCTGTGTCGTTGTATGTGTCAAACTGCTTTGCTTTATCTTGGCCAGGTCGCAGTTATAAATGAGAACATGTTCTCTACTGGCCTACCTGGTTATATTAAACAAAGGTAAGACATAAAATACATAAATAAAACAGGGAATATTAATACTGTAACATTATATGGAACCATGTTGTTTAAATTAAACCGTTAACCGGGGAGAAGCTAGACTCCTGGCCTGCAAAACAAAACAAATCACATACTTGTATGTTGTGCAGCTGAGAGCGAACCCTTATCACGCAAGGTTTGAGTACTCTGTCCTCTGTCGAAGTGTTGTTGCCTTTCATCCCCATTGACTAGACTATATCAGGGTATAATATATCACGGTGACATCTAGATCTATTAGTTCTGTCTTGTGTAGGCTGCCGTCCTATTTCAAATGTAATCGTGGGATGGAGAAGAAACAAAATGGCCGTGTTATTAGCTACCATCGTCGACACTGTGATAGGCTAAATCTGCCCATTGCACCTTTGGTCGGGCAGGCAGATCGATACAACACTGGTGCCATTCAAATCAGTTTTATTGGCTTGCAAGTACGGACCACGACGTTGTTTGCCGGTATGTGTAAAATACGTCCCTTCTATCTTAAAAAAACAAACAAAAAAACAATGAGCCTGTAATAAATTGGTCAACTGCTAGAAAGAAAACATTTATCTGTAGTAATTGGTGTAAACATACCTGTCAATTATTACCTGGGTGATGTTTTTCTAGGTCACACAGCAAGAACTTTACAGCAAACCGGAATGCCTTGTGTCAACTTGAGCTAACTAGCTAGCTATGCTAACTAGCTAGCCATGCTAACTAGCTAGCCATGCTAACTAGCTAGCTATACTAACTAGCTAGCTATGTTAGCTAAGAAAATATGCAGTCATTCAACGTTGACTCGCAATAAATATACGTATTAAACAGGGCAAGGTACCTAGCCAGCAGTTGCTGAAAATATTATTCCACTTCACAGTCGCTTCAAGAAGATATTTACTAAAATAGTCTGCGCTTAATGTGTCTCACCCTGTCTCACCCTGTAACTGTAACATTTTAAACTACATTAGGCATAAACACCGTAAAGACATACGGTATGTTAGAGTCATTTTTACAGGAGGCTTCCTGTTTACAGTTAATAACAGTATTTTTCTGCATTTTTACCCACAATGCAGTGTGATCTACGGCATTAATGTTGTAAAACGCACTTAGGGTTTTTTTAAATCTAAATTTCTACATACAGTGTTTTACTGTTGATGACAGATATTATTATTATTTTATACAGTGCATGAGGTTAAGCCTAAGCATGTCTTTATACAGTGCATGAGGTTAAGCCTAAGCATGTCTTTATACAGTGCATGAGGTTAAGCCTAAACATGTCTTTATACAGTGCATGAGGTTAAGCCTAAGCATGTCTTTATACAGTGCATGAGGTTAAGCCTAAGCATGTCTTTATACAGTGCATGAGGTTAAGCCTAAGCATGTCTTTATACAGTGCATGAGGTTAAGCCTAAGCATGTCTTTATACAGTGCATGAGGTTAAGCCTAAGCATGTCTTTATACAGTGCATGAGGTTAAGCCTAAGCATGTCTTTATACAGTGCATGAAGTTAAGCCTAAGCATGTCTTTATACAGTGCATGAGGTTAAGCCTAAGCATGTCTTTATACAGTGCATGAGGTTAAGCCTAAGCATGTCTTTATACAGTGCATGAAGTTAAGCCTAAGCATGTCTTTATACAGTGCATGAGGTTAAGCCTAAGCATGTCTTTATACAGTGCATGAGGTTAAGCCTAAGCATGTCTTTATACAGTGCATGAGGTTAAGCCTAAGCATGTCTTTATACAGTGCATGAGGTTAAGCCTAAGCATGTCTTTATACAGTGCATGAAGTTAAGCCTAAGCATGTCTTTATACAGTGCATGAGGTTAAGCCTAAGCATGTCTTTATACAGTGCATGAGGTTAAGCCTAAGCATGTCTTTATACAGTGCATGAAGTTAAGCCTAAGCATGTCTTTATACAGTGCATGAGGTTAAGCCTAAGCATGTCTTTATACAGTGCATGAGGTTAAGCCTAAGCATGTCACTAGGTGTTCCAAACGGCACCCTATTCTCTATGTAGTGCACGTCTTTACAGGCTAACACTATTGGCCCTGGTCAAAAAGTAGTGCACTATATAGGGAATAGGGCTCTGGTCTAAAGTAGTGCACTATATAGGGAATAGGGCTCTGGTCTAAAGTAGTGCACTATATAGGGAATTAGGGCTCTGGTCTAAAGTAGTGCACTATATAGGGAATAGGGCCCTGGTCTAAAGTAGTGCACTATATAGGGAATAGGGCTCTGGTCTAAAGTAGTGCACTATATAGGGAATAGGGCCCTGGTCAAAAAGTAGTGCACTATATAGGGAATAGGGGCTCTGGTCAAAAAGTAGTGCACTACGGGGCCTCCCGGGTTGGATGCGCCCTGTGTTAAGAAGCAGTGCGGCTTGGTTGGGATTGTGTTTCGGAGGACACATGGCTTTTCGACCTTCGTCTCTCCCGAGCCCGTACGGGATGAGACAAGATAGTAGCTACTAACAATTGGATACCACGAAATTGGGGAGAAAAGAGGGTAAAATATATATATATTTTTAAAGTTGCGCATTATATAGGGAATAGGGCTCTGGTCTAAAGTAGTACACTATATAGGGAATAGGGCTCTGGTCTAAAGTAGTGCTACTATATAGGGAATAGGGCTCTGGTCTAAAGTAGTGCACTACATAGGGAATAGGGCTCTGGTCTAAAGTAGTGCACTATATAGGGAATAGGGCTCTGGTCTAAAGTAGTGCACTATATAGGGAATAGGGGCTCTGGTCTAAAGTAGTACACTATATAGGGAATAGGGCTCTGGTCTAAAGTAGTGCACTATATAGGGAATAGGGCTCTAGTGTAAAGTAGTGCACTACATAGGGAATAGGGGCTCTGGTCTAAAGTAGTTCACTACATAGGGAATAGGGCTCTGGTCTAAAGTAGTGCACTATATAGGGAATAGGGCTCTGGTCTAAAGTAGTGCACTATATAGGGAATAGGGGCTCTGGTCTAAAGTAGTACACTATATAGGAAATAGGGCTCTGGTCTAAAGTAGTGCACTATATAGGGAATAGGGGCTCTGGTCTAAAGTAGTTCACTACATAGGGAATAGGGCTCTGGTCTAAAGTAGTGCACTATATAGGGAATATGGGCTCTAGTCTAAAGTAGTGCACTACATAGGGAATAGGGCTCTGGTCTAAAGTAGTGCACTATATAGGGAATAGGGCTCTGGTCTAAAGTAGTGCACTATATAGGGAATAGGGGCTCTGGTCTAAAGTAGTACACTATATAGGGAATAGGGCTCTGGTCTAAAGTAGTGCACTATATAGGGAATAGGGGCTCTGGTCTAAAGTAGTTCACTACATAGGGAATAGGGGCTCTGGTCTAAAGTAGTGCACTATATAGGGAATAGGGGCTCTGGTCTAAAGTAGTACACTACATAGGGAATAGGGCTCTGGTCTAAAGTAGTGCACTATATAGGGAATAGGGGCTCTGGTCTAAAGTAGTTCACTACATAGGGAATAGGGCTCTGGTCTAAAGTAGTGCACTATATAGGGAATAGGGCTCTGGTCTAAAGTAGTGCACTATATAGGGAATAGGGGCTCTGGTCTAAAGTAGTTCACTACATAGGGAATAGGGCTCTGGTCTAAAGTAGTACACTATATAGGGAATAGGGCTCTGGTCTAAAGTAGTGCACTATATAGGGAATAGGGGCTCTGGTCTAAAGTAGTTCACTACATAGGGAATAGGGCTCTGGTCTAAAGTAGTGCACTATATAGGGAATAGGGCTCTGGTCTAAAGTAGTACACTATATAGGAAATAGGGCTCTGGTCTAAAGTACTGCACTATATAGGGAATAGGGCTCTGGTCTAAAGTAGTGCACTATATAGGGAATAGGGGCTCTGGTCTAAAGTAGTTCACTACATAGGGAATAGGGGCTCTGGTCTAAAGTAGTGCACTATATAGGGAATAGGGCTCTGGTCTAAAGTAGTTCACTACATAGGGAATAGGGGCTCTGGTCTAAAGTAGTGCACTATATAGGGAATAGGGCTCTAGTGTAAAGTAGTGCACTACATAGGTAATAGGGCTCTGGTCTAAAGTAGTGCACTATACAGGGAATAGGGCTCTGGTCTAAAGTAGTGCACTACATAGGGAATAGGGGTTCTGGTCTAAAGTAGTGCACTACATAGGGAATAGGGGTTCTGGTCTAAAGTAGTGCACTACATAGGGAATAGGGGTTCTGGTCTAAAGTAGTGCACTACATAGGGAATAGGGTGCCAACACATAGTGGAACACATCAGCACTCAATTCACAGCCAGATGGACAATCAAGATACAACTAACAACAGTTTCTCTAGACAGCGTTTCTTAAATGTTTCAAGCTTATCACGTCTGTCTGTAATAGAACATCAAATCAAATTTGATTGGTCACACACACATGTTAGCAGATGTTAATGTGTGTAGCGAAATGCTTGTGCTTCTAGTTCCTGACAGTGCAGTAATATCTAACAACTAATTTAACAATTCCCCTAAACCACACACAAATCTAAAGACCTCAACTGGCAGTGTCATTAAATAGTACCCACAATGTCAACAGTGAAGAGGCGACTCCGGGATGCTGGCCTTCTAGGCAGAGTTGCAAAGAAAAGAGCCATCAGACTGGCCAATAAAAAGATTAAGATGGGCAAAAGAACACAGACAATGGACAGAGGCCTAGACGGTCAGCGTCCCGGAGTCTCCTCTTCACTGTTGACGTTAAGACTGGTGTGTTGCGGGTATTTAATGAAGCTGCCAGTTGAGGACTTGTGAGGCGTCTGTTTCTCAAACTAGATACTCTAATGTACCTGGGTCTGTTTGCACTGTTCTGTGAAGGGAGTAGTACACAGTGTTGTACCAGAACTTCAGTTTTTTGGCAATTTCCCTCATGGAATAGCCTTCATTTTTCAGAACAACAATAAACTGACAAGTTTCAGCAGAAAGTTATTTGTTTCTGGCCATTTTGAGCCTGTAATCGAACTCACAAATGCTGATACTCCAGATACTCAACTAGTCTAAAAGGCCAGTTTTATTGCTTCTTTAATAAGAACAACAGTTTTCAGCTGTGCTAACATAATTGCAAAAAGGTTTTCTAATGATCAATTAGCCTTTTAAAATGATAAACTTGGATTAGCTAACACAAATTGGTTGCTGATAATGGGCCTCTGTACACCTTTGTAGATTTTTTTTAAATCAGCCGTTTCCTGCTACAATAGTCATTTACAACATTAACAATGTCTACACTGTATTTCTGATCAATTTGATGTTATTTTAATGGATACATTTTTTTTGTTTTTTGCTTTTCTTAAAAAAAAAAAAGGACATTTCTAAGTGACCCCAAACTTTTGAACGGTAGTGTGTGTATATATATTTTTTTAACACCTTTTTCTCCCCAATTTTGTTGAAATGGTAGTTACAGTCTTGTCCCATCCTTGCATATCTACAGACCGTAGTCCCTGCTGTTGCCTATGGTCAGGTTTACGTGACTACTGACAACACAAAGTAGAAAACGTTTCTAAATCCAACCACTAGATGTCGCTCTTGCTCCATTAAAGTGGCACAGACCAAGCCCCCATTAGTATGCCCATTCCCAGCTCGGTATCCCTTTTAGGCCAGTTTTCTTGCGTTGATGTAGTTATGTAGTTATAAACAGATGCATTTTCATTTGCGTGACTACAGGAAGCTCCAGGATTTATTTGAACTCCCTACAGGTGGGGGAAAAGAAAGCGCTCTTAAAATGCATGGCATGCTATCAAGGCGGTGTTACTCTGTAATTCACATTCCCTGGCTGTTCGCTGGCTCGACAGGGCGTGGTATCTGCTGGTCTGTGCTGCCAACTCCTGGAAGAAAGCTGCCTTGTGCTTTCCTGAAGTGTCGCTCCAGAACACTGACCCTCCCTCTCTCCAGGCTGCCTGCTTAGGAGAATGTTAAACCTTGGGAACGAGCTGAACCACACTCAATGCACCAACCTTCTCCTCTCATCTCCTATGTACTGCGTGTGTGTGTGTGTGTGTGTGTGTGTGTGTGTGTGTGTGTGTGTGTGTGTGTGTGTGTGTGTGTGTGTGTGTGTGTGTGTGTGTGTGTGTGTGTGTGTGTGTGTGTGTGTGTGAACTCAAACCACCTCATCTCAGCTCCTGCCACACAAGCACATCAGTGGAGACTTCCGAGGGGAGGACGGCTCACAATAATGGCTGGAACTGAGTGAATTGAATTGCATCAAACACATGCAACAACCGGGTTCCCGCCATTCAACCCCTAGTGCAGAGAGGGGAGGGTACAGACAGGAGAGGGTACAGAGAGGGTACATAGAGGAGAGGGTACAGAGAGGACAGGATACAGAGAGGGTACAGAGAGGAGAGGGTACAGAGAGGGTACAGAGAGTAGAGGGTATAGAGAGGAGAGGGTATAGAGAGGAGGGTACAGAGAGGAGAGGGTACAGAGAGGAGAGGCTATAGAGAGGAGAGGGTACAGAGAGGAGAGGGTACAGAGAGGAGAGGGTATAGAGAGGAGAGGGTATAGAGAGGAGAGGGTACAGAGAGGAGAGGGTATAGAGAGGAGAGGGTACAGAGAGGAGAGGGTACAGAGAGGAGAGGGTATAGAGAGGAGAGGGTACAGAGAGGAGAGGGTACAGAGAGGGGAAGGTACAGAGAGGAGAGGGTACAGAGGGGGGAGGGTACAGAGAGGGGAGGGTACAGAGGGGGTAGAGAGAGGGGAGGGTACAGAGAGGAGAGGGTACAGATAGTTTTGAGAGATCGTAAATTAGAATAAATGATTTGTCTGAACAGCGTGAAGTCAAAGGGAACTGTAATCCATGTCAAATATTGTCTTCGCTGCGACCAGCTCAGGGTCTGTGTGCCCATGGTTGTACCTGTATTTACCTACTGTTGTTTATGCTGAAGCTGTACACATGACCTTGAAACTCAGTTAATACCGTGTAAAAAACAACTGGCTTGAGCTGATTTTATCTACCCAGTAGACCAACCTGCTTTTATCTACCCAGTAGCAACCTGCTTTTATCTACTCAGTAGACCAACCTGCTTTTATCTACCTGGTAGACCAACCTGCTTTTATCTACCCAGTAGACCAACCTGCTTTTATCTACCCAGTAGACCAACCTGCTTTTATCTATCTGGTAAACTACTGCTTTTATCTACCCAGTAGACCAACCTGCTTTTATCTACCCAGTAGACCAACCTGCTTTTATCTACCCAGTAGACCAACCTGCTTTTATCTATCTGGTAAACTACTGCTTTTATCTACCCAGTAGACCAACCTGCTTTTATCTACCCAGTAGACCAACCTGCTTTTATCTACCTGGTAAACCAACCTGCTTTTATCTACCTGGTAATCCAACCTGCTTTTATCTACCCAGTAGACCAACCTGCTTTTATCTACCTGGTAGACCAACCTGCTTTTATCTACCTGGTAAACCAACCTGCTTTTATCTACCTGGTAATCCAACCTGCTTTTATCTACCCAGTAGACCAACCTGCTTTTATCTACCCAGTAGACCAACCTGCGTTTATCTACCTGGTAATCCAACCTGCTTTTATCTACCCAGTAGACCAACCTGCATTTATCTACCCAGTAGACCAACCTGCGTTTATCTACCTGGTAATCCAACCTGCTTTTATCTACCTGGTAATCCAACCTGCTTTTATCTACCCAGTAGACCAACCTGCTTTTATCTACCCAGTAGACCAACCTGCTTTTATCTACCTGGTAAACCAACCTGCGTTTATCTACCTGGTAATCCAACCTGCTTTTATCTACCTGGTAAACCAACCTGCTTTTATCTACCTGGTAGACCAACCTGCTTTTATCTACCTGGTAAACCAACCTGCTTTTATCTACCTGGTAAACCAACCTGCTTTTATCTACCTGGTAGACCAACCTGCTTTTATCTACCTGGTTACCAACCTGCTTTTATCTACCTGGTAGACCAACCTGCTTTTATCTACCTGGTAGACCAACCTGCTTTTATCTACCTGGTAGACCAACCTGCTTTTATCTACCTGGTAGACCAACCTGCTTTTATCTACCTGGTAGACCAACCTGCTTTTTCTACCTGGTTGACCAACCTGCTTTTATCTACCTGGTAGACCAACCTGCTTTTATCTACCTGGTTGACGAACCTGCTTTATCTACCTGGTAAACCAACCTGCTTTTATCTATCCAGTAAACCAACCTGCTTTTATCTACCTGGTAGACCAACCTGCTTTTTCTACCTGGTAGACCAACCTGCTTTTATCTACCTGGTAAACCAACCTGCTTTTATTATTTCCAAAAATAGTGTTTGTGTGGCAGACCTTTACTGAAATGAATGCCACTGAGGCCGATTGCAAAGAACCACCTCTTTCCATGTGAACATGTGGTTACTATGCTGTCTGTGAGCATGTGGTTACTATGCTGTCTGTGAACATGTGGTGTAATGCTGTCTGTGAGCATGTGGTTACTATGCTGTCTGTGAACATGTGGTGTAATGCTGTCTGTGAGCATGTGGTGTAATGCTGTCTGTGAACATGTGGTTACTATGCTGTCTGTGAACATGTGGTTACTATGCTGTCTGTGAACATGTGGTTACTATGCTGTCTGTGAACATGTGGTCACTATGCTGTCTGTGAACATGTGGTTACTATGCTGTCTGTGAACATGTGGTTACTATGCTGTCTGTGAACATGTGGTTACTATGCTGTATGTGAACATGTGGTGTAATGCTGTCTGTGAACATGTGGTTACTATGCTGTCTGTGAACATGTGGTTACTATGCTGTCTGTGAGCATGTGGTGTAATGCTGTCTGTGAACATGTGGTTACTATGCTGTCTGTGAACATGTGGTTACTATGCTGTCTGTGAACATGTGGTTACTATGCTGTCTGTGAACATGTGGTGTAAATCTGTCTGTGAACATGTGGTTACTATGCTGTCTGTGAACATGTGGTTACTATGCTGTCTGTGACCATGTGGTTACTATGCTGTCTGTGTGCATGTGGTTACTATGCTGTCTGTGACCATGTGGTTACTATGCTGTCTGTGAACATGTGGTCACTATGCTGTCTGTGAACATGTGGTTACTATGCTGTCTGTGAACATGTGGTTACTATGCTGTCTGTGAACATGTGGTTACTATGCTGTCTGTGAACATTTTACATTTACATTTAAGTCATTTAGCAGACGCTCTTATCCAGAGCGACTTACAAATTGGTGCTTTCACCTTATGACATCCAGTGGAACAGCCACTTTACAATAGTGCATCTAGGTCTTTTAAGGGGGGAGGGGGAGAAGGATTACTTTATCCTATCCTAGGTATTCCTTAAAGAGGTGGGGTTTCAGGTGTCTCCGGAAGGTGGTGATTGACTCCGCTGTCCTGGCGTCGTGAGGGAGTTTGTTCCACCATTGGGGGGCCAGAGCAGCGAACAGTTTTGACTGGGCTGAGCGGGAACTGTACTTTCTCAGTGGTAGGGAGGCGAGCAGGCCAGAGGTGGATGAATGCAGTGCCCTTGTTTGGGTGTAGGGCCTGATCAGAGCCTGGAGGTAGTGAGGTGCCGTTCCCCTCACAGCTCCGTAGGCAAGCACCATGGTCTTGTAGCGGATGCGAGCTTCAACTGGAAGCCAGTGGAGAGAGCGGAGGAGCGGGGTGACGTGAGAGAACTTGGGAAGGTTGAACACCAGACGGGCTGCGGCGTTCTGGATGAGTTGTAGGGGTTTAATGGCACAGGCAGGGAGCCCAGCCAACAGCGAGTTGCAGTAATCCAGACGGGAGATGACAAGTGCCTGGATTAGGACCTGCGCCGCTTCCTGTGTGAGGCAGGGTCGTACTCTGCGGATGTTGTAGAGCATGAACCTACAGGAACGGGCCACCGCCTTGATGTTATTAGAGAACGACAGGGTGTTGTCCAGGATCACGCCAAGGTTCTTAGCGCTCTGGGACGAGGACACAATGGAGTTGTCAACCGTGATGGCGAGATCATGGAACAGGCAGTCCTTCCCGGGAGGAAGAGCAGCTCCGTCTTGCCGAGGTTCAGCTTGAGGTGATGATCCGTCATCCACACTGATATGTCTGCCAGACATGCAGAGATGCGATTCGCCACCTGGTCGTCAGAAGGGGGAAAGGAGAAAATTAATTGTGTGTCGTCTGCATAGCAATGATAGGAGAGACCATGTGAGGTTATGACAGAGCCAAGTGACTTGGTGTATAGCGAGAATAGGAGAGGGCCTAGAACAGAGCCCTGGGGGACACCAGTGGTGAGAGCACGTGGTGAGGAGACGGATTCTCGCCACGCCACCTGGTAGGAGCGACCTGTCAGGTAGGACGCAATCCAAGCGTGGGCCGCGCCGGAGATGCCCAACTCGGAGAGGGTGGAGAGGAGGATCTGATGGTTCACAGTATCGAAGGCAGCCGATAGGTCTAGAAGGATGAGAGCAGAGGAGAGAGAGTAGCAGTGCGGAGCGCCTCCGTGATACATGAGAGCATGTGGTTACTATGCTGTCTGTGAACATGTGGTTACTATGCTGTCTGTGGGCATGTGGTGTAATGCTGTCTGTTTTGTTTAGTCTGTCTCAACTGACACGTTTCTTTTATTCCTCTCGCTATTCTACCTTAGATGTGCTGTAATATAATAATAATAATATACATTCTCCTACAAATGATGCTTGAGGTGGAAATGGCAAAACTCAAAGAAGTTAATACTGCCTCTTACTTATCACTGCCAGTTTAATCCCCTTTGACATTTGAAGATGGCGTCCCTGCCGACAGTCATCCTGTTTAAGATACAGCCGAGACGTTAGATTCATGCACTAAAGACACAATCTCCATACACTCTAATTTGAGAATTTACATCCTTGAAATATGGCGCCAGTAAACGCTGGCTGACTTGGCTCCGTGGGCAAATATTGTTCCTGTACTCATTCTTTCCAGATGACTAAAGTTGAATCATTTAGAATTCATTTACATGATCATGACATTTGTATCGCTATACGAAACGTCCACTGTTTGTATAAAACCAAGAGAACGACTGTCTTCATTGGAAACTCTTTCAATTATCTTTGGTTTCATCTTTTCTGGTTCTACGATGGAGAATGTACCACTCTTACTCATAGTTTGGTAAGCTAAAACAGTTGTTTCCAACAGAACTGTGATCTCTGTTTTATTTTACCTTTATTTAACTAGGTAAGTTGGTTAAGAACACATTCCTATTTTCAATGACAGCCAATCACAGTGGGTTAACTGGTCTAGGAACAGTGGGTTAACTGCCTGTTCAGGGGCAGAACGACAGATTTGTACCTTGTCACCTCGGGGATTTGAACTTGCAACCTTTCGGTTACTAGTCCAACACTCTAACCACTGGGCTACCCTGCCGCCCCATGTCACAGTGCATTAAAGTCTATTGAAATGAAACGCTGGGTTACATCTTAGGTAAAGATCTGTCAGACATGCTGTTCGGCTGTTAGCTGTCTCCACAGTCCCTTACCACTGCCAAAAAGACCTGTTGGAATTCATTCACATGATGGCTCCTTGACAGAAAGTAGTGTAAGATGTTTTAGCTTTTAGTACTGATGAGCCTCACAGCCGAGACATCGAAAACCCACGCTATGTGTATGCTCAATGGACGCTAATGCTTTCACTCGTGACAAAGACATTTCTTGTCTGTTGGAATCCTTGGCACACAATGGGTTTCACTGGGGTCTTGTCTGTTGGAATCCTTGGCACACAATGGGTTTCACTGGGGTCTTGTCTGTTGGAATCCTTGGCACACAATGGGTTTCACTGGGGTCTTATCTGTTGGAATCCTTGGCACACAATGGGTTTCACTGGGGTCTTGTCTGTTGGAATCCTTGGCACACAATGGGTTTCACTGGGGTCTTATCCTACCAGGTGCTGCACAGAGCCTGATTGCTGAAATCAATTGTGTGGATTAAAACGCTTATTCATGCTGTTTGCTTGCAAAAGGTTAGCTTAACTGTCAGTTATTGAAGCTCTGATAGAATGTGGAGTAGACTGTGTTACATTGCATTACATCACTTACTGTAAATATCCAATTAAATTGAAGATGAATCTATCACGTTAAAGAGGGAGGGAGATACACAGATTCTGCCTGTGCTGAGGATGTCTTATTTTACATCTAGTTAAGGTGTTTGGTGCAGTATTTCTCCCGTAAAAAAATGTGCATGAAAACTACAGTGCACTGCAGACAGTATCTAGTCAGCTGCTGCTGCTGGCTGTGCTCAGGACTGGTTTTTGAGAACATCATCATCATCATGCTATCAAACTGTGGTAAAATAAAGCACAATATGTACGCTGTTTATAATCAGTGACCAAAATCACCAGCTATGAACCTAGCTAGGACATAACGTTCTGCTAACCATATGTTTCGAGAAGCATGAGTTGTCCTCATGGTTGTTTTGCATACAACCTTCACACACCTTTCTGGGAATGGTTCAGAATTGTTTGCTTGCCTTTGGAACATTCTCAGCACATTTAACCACTTAGAGTCAATGGACACACCGGTGCGTCAATCGAAGTAACATAACAAAAACAATCCCCACCCAAATCCGTCAGTTTAAACCAGAGATATCTGTTTTTAGTATTGGACGTATATCAATCCACCGCATCTGACAATCGCACTTTCGCATCTGCGGTGAAAGATGGCCGAGCTAGAGCTGCGTTTCTTCAGACCATATGAGACATCTGCGGTGAAAGATGGCCGAGCTAGAGCTGCGTTTCTTCAGACCATATGAGACATCTGCGGTGAAAGATGGCCGAGCTAGAGCTGCGTTTCTTCAGACCATATGAGACATCTGCGGTGAAAGATGGCCGAGCTAGAGCTGCGTTTCTTCAGACCATATGAGACATCTGCGGTGAAAGATGGCCGAGCTAGAGCTGCGTTTCTTCAGACCATGAGACATTCCGTTGTTCTGTCGTGAACGTCTGCAGCGTCCAAACGGTATGACCACTCTTTGTAAAGGAGAGACTATGATCAAACACGATGGTGGTTTCCATTTTTGCTCTACGACCCCCCACACGTGTCACGGGACTCGTAATGAAGGTAACCGGTACAGTTGTTGTTTTGTTTTTTTTATCAATGGAAAGTAGTTTTGTACCTAAGCAAAAAGGGGTTTAAATACGTGTAATTAAATAACAAAACATTTCCTGAGTTATTAGGGTCAGACACTTCAAAACCTTTTGATTTATTTTGTCGAATGTCCATTTTTTTCCATTGATGAATGTGTTATTCAATGCATTTCTATGGGCTTTAGTAGTAAAAGGCCAACATTTACATTTGATCAAATAATTGTTTCATATATTTTGGGGATAACTAAAGGGGTCCTAAAATTCCAAATCTATTTGCTACATAATAATTTAAAAACAATTCCATATGTCAGTTTAGCACCCCCCACACACCTATCTATATAAGGTCCCACAATTAAAAGGAATTGGACTTAGAGCGCTGAGACAGGATTGTGTCAAGGCACAGATCTGGGAAAGGGTACTAAAAACATTCTGCAGCATTGAAGGTCCCCACAGTGGCCTCCATCATTCTGCAGCATTGAAGGTCCCCACAGTGGCCTCCATCATTCTGCAGCATTGAAGGTCCCCACAGTGGCCTCCATCATTCTGCAGCATTGAAGGTCCCCACAGTGGCCTCCATCATTCTGCAGCATTGAAGGTCCCCACAGTGGCCTCCATCATTCTGCAGCATTGAAGGTCCCCACAGTGGCCTCCATCATTCTGCAGCATTGAAGGTCCCCACAGTGGCCTCCATCATTCTGCAGCATTGAAGGTCCCCACAGTGGCCTCCATCATTCTGCAGCATTGAAGATCCCCACAGTGGCCTCCATCATTCTGCAGCATTGAAGGTCCCCACAGTGGCCTCCATCATTCTGCAGCATTGAAGGTCCCCACAGTGGCCTCCATCATTCATAAATTGATGAAATTTGGAACCACCAAGACTCTTCTAGAGCTGGCCGCCCAGCCAAACTGAGTAATCGAGAAAGAAGGGCCTTGGTCAGGGAGGTGACCAAGACCTTGATGGTCACTCTGCCAGAGCAGACCTCTACAGTTCCTCTGTGGTGATGGGAGAACCTTCCAGAAAGACAACCATCTCTGCAGCATTCCACCAATCAGGCCTTCATGGTAGAGTGGCCAGATGGAAGGCACACCTCAGTAAAAGGCACATGACAGCCTGCTTGGAGTTTGCCAAAAGGCACCTAAAGACTCTCAGACCATGGGAAACAAGATTCTCTGGTCTGGTGAAACCAAGATTGAACTTTTTGGCCTGAATGCCAAGCGTCACATCTGGAGGAAACCTGGCACCATCACTATGGTGAAGCATGGTGGTGACAGCATCATGCTGTGGGGATGTTTTTCAGCAGCAGGGACTGGGAGCAAAGTACAGAGAGATCCTTGATGAAAACCTGCTCCATAGCAAACAGGATCTCATACTGGGGTGAAGGTTCAACTTCCAACAGGACAACGACCCTAAGCACACAGCCAAGACAACGCAGGAGTGGCTTCAGGACAAGTCTCAAATGTCCTTAAGTGACCCAGCCAGAGCCCGGACTTGAACACGATCGGACAGCTCAGAAGAGACCTGAAAATATCTGTGCAGCGACGCTCCCCATCCAACCTGATAGAGCTTGAGAGGATCTGCAGAGAAGAATGGATCACAAGTCCAGGAGTGCCAATCTTGTAGCGTTATAGCGAAAATGACAAGCATTTCGCTACACTCGCACTAACATCTGCTAACCATGTGTATGTGACAAATAACGTTTGATTTGATTTGATTTTTGATTTGATTTGATTCGATTCGATTTGATTTGAGTTTTTATTTGACTTGATTTGATTTGATTTGACTCAATTCTGTAGTCGAAGGTGCTTCAACAAAGCACGTTTAAAAAAAAAATCTATAAATTAGCAAACATTCTAAAAACCTGTTTTTGCTTTGTCGTTATGGGGTATTGAGTGTAGATTGATGAAGAAAATAAACAATGTAATACATTTTAGAATAAGGCTGTAACGTAAACAAAATGTGGAGAATGTCAAGTCTGAATAAGGCATTGTACATTCCATTCTCAGCATCAACAAAACACTCTCTATCCCCTATCATGTTAAGTGTGTTCAGGTGTGTTGGCTAAACCCACTAATTGGTCACACCTGATCTTAATGAGTGCTTGTTTTCTTTGAAATGGGGTCTGCTTGAATAGACTAAAACGAACAGCTTTTGTATGTATAAAACAACATGAGGCTCTCCCTCCTGAAGGCACAGTGGACTAATTCCGTGGACAGAGAACAGAATTACAATTGAGAGTCACTATAAATAATTAAATTGATAGGCAAAAAACTAAAGGTATAAAGACACAACATTCCATTTGAAGATGGATGTATCACCATGACAAATCAGCCTTGAAGGATACAGCAACTACTAATGGATAAAATAACTATTCACTGCTCTGTAGAAAAGAAAGAATGTAAGAAAGATGTACACTTTTTTAGATGTATTTTATATATTTCCCCTTTATTTAACCAGGTATTTATATATATATATATAACCCTAACCCTTTATTTAACCAGGTATTTATATATATAACCCTAACCCTTTATTTAACCAGGTATTTATATATATAACCCTAACCCTTTATCTAACCAGGTATTTATATATATAACCCTAACCCTTTATTTAACCAGGTATTTATATATATAACCCTAACCCTTTATCTAACCAGGTATTTATATATATAACCCTAACCCTTTATCTAACCAGGTATTTATATATATAACCCTAACCCTTTATCTAACCAGGTATTTATATATATAACCCTAACCCTTTATCTAACCAGGTATTTATATATATAACCCTAACCCTTTATCTAACCAGGTATTTATATATATAACCCTAACCCTTTATCTAACCAGGTATTTATATATATAACCCTAACCCTTTATCTAACCAGGTATTTATATATATAACCCTAACCCTTTATCTAACCAGGTATTTATATATATAACCCTAACCCTTTATTTAACCAGGTATTTATATATATAACCCTAACCCTTTATTTAACCAGGTATTTATATATATAACCCTAACCCTTTATCTAACCAGGTATTTATATATATAACCCTAACCCTTTATTTAACCAGGTATTTATATATATAACCCTTTATCTAACCAGGTATTTATATATATAACCCTTTATTTAACCAGGTATTTATATATATAACCCTAACCCTTTATTTAACCAGGTATTTATATATATAACCCTAACCCTTTATCTAACCAGGTATGTATATATATAACCCTAACCCTTTATCTAACCAGGTATTTATATATATAACCCTAACCCTTTATCTAACCAGGTATTTATATATATAACCCTAACCCTTTATTTAACCAGGTATTTATATATATAACCCTAACCCTTTATTTAACCAGGTATTTATATATATAACCCTAACCCTTTATCTAACCAGGTATTTATATATATAACCCTAACCCTTTATTTAACCAGGTATTTATATATATAACCCTTTATCTAACCAGGTATTTATATATATAACCCTTTATTTAACCAGGTATTTATATATATAACCCTAACCCTTTATTTAACCAGGTATTTATATATATAACCCTAACCCTTTATTTAACCAGGTATTTATATATATAACCCTAACCCTTTATTTAACCAGGTATTTATATATATAACCCTAACCCTTTATTTAACCAGGTATTTATATATATAACCCTAACCCTTTATCTAACCAGGTATTTATATATATAACCCTAACCCTTTATTTAACCAGGTATTTATATATATAACCCTAACCCTTTATTTAACCAGGTATTTATATATATAACCCTAACCCTTTATTTAACCAGGTATTTATATATATAACCCTAACCCTTTATCTAACCAGGTATTTATATATATAACCCTAACCCTTTATTTAACCAGGTATTTATATATATAACCCTAACCCTTTATTTAACCAGGTATTTATATATATAACCCTAACCCTTTATTTAACCAGGTATTTATATATATAACCCTAACCCTTTATTTAACCAGGTATTTATATATATAACCCTAACCCTTTATTTAACCAGGTATTTATATATATAACCCTAACCCTTTATTTAACCAGGTATTTATATATATAACCTTTTATTTAACCAGGTATTTATATATATAACCTTTTATTTAACCAGGTATTTATATATATAACCCTTTATTTAACCAGGTATTTATATTTATATATATAACCCTAACCCTTTATTTAACCAGGTATTTATATATATAACCCTTTATTTAACCAGGTATTTATATATATATATATAACTCTAACCCTTTATTTAACCAGGTATTTATATATATATATATAACTCTAACCCTTTATTTAACCAGGTATTTATATATATATATATATAACCCTTTATTTAACCAGGTATTTATATATATAACCCTAACCCTTTATTTAACCAGGTATTTATATATGTAACCCTAACCCTTTATTTAACCAGGTATTTATATATATAACCCTAACCCTTTATTTAACCAGGTATTTATATATATAACCCTAACCCTTTATTTAACCAGGTATTTATATATATAACCCTTTATTTAACCAGGTATTTATATATATAACCCTAACCCTTTATTTAACCAGGTATTTATATATATAACCCTAACCCTTTATTTAACCAGGTATTTATATATATAACCCTAACCCTTTATTTAACCAGGTATTTATATATATAACCCTAACCCTTTATTTAACCAGGTATTTATATATATAACCCTAACCCTTTATTTAACCAGGTATTTATATATATAACCCTAACCCTTTATTTAACCAGGTATTTATATATATAACCCTAACCCTTTATTTAACCAGGTATTTATATATATAACCCTAACCCTTTATTTAACCAGGTATTTATATATATAACCCTAACCCTTTATTTAACCAGGTATTTATATATATAACCCTAACCCTTTATTTAACCAGGTATTTATATATATAACCCTAACCCTTTATTTAACCAGGTATTTATATATATAACCCTAACCCTTTATTTAACCAGGTATTTATATATATAACCCTAACCCTTTATTTAACCAGGTATTTTTATATATATAACCTTTTATTTAACCAGGTATTTATATATATAACCTTTTATTTAACCAGGTATTTATATATATAACCCTTTATTTAACCAGGTATTTATATTTATATATATAACCCTAACCCTTTATTTAACCAGGTATTTATATATATAACCCTTTATTTAACCAGGTATTTTATATATATATATAACTCTAACCCTTTATTTAACCAGGTATTTTATATATATAATTTAACCAGGTATTTATATATATATTTATTTAACCCTTTATTTAACCAGGTATTTATATATATATATATAACCCTTTATTTAACCCAGGTATTTATATTATATATATAATATAACCCTTTATTTAACCAGGTATTTATATATATAACCCTAACCCTTTATTTAACCAGGTATTTATATATGTAACCCTAACCCTTTATTTAACCAGGTATTTATATATATAACCCTAACCCTTTATTTAACCAGGTATTTATATATATAACCCTAACCCTTTATTTAACCAGGTATTTATATATATAACCCTAACCCTTTATTTAACCAGGTATTTATATATATAACCCTAACCCTTTATTTAACCAGGTATTTATATATATAACCTAACCCTTTATTTAACCAGGTATTTATATATATAACCCTAACCTTTATTTAACCAGGTATTTATATATATAACCCTAACCCTTTATTTAACCAGGTATTTATATATATAACCCTAACCCTTTATTTAACCAGGTATTTATATATATAACCCTTTATTTAACCAGGTATATATATATAACCCTAACCCTGTATTTAACCAGGTATTTATATATATAACCCTAACCCTTTATTTAACCAGGTATTTATATATATAACCCTAACCCTTTATTTAACCAGGTATTTATATATATAACCCTTTATTTAACCAGGTATATATATATATAACCCTAACCCTGTATTTAACCAGGTATTTATATATATAACCCTAACCCTTTATTTAACCAGGTATTTATATATATAACCCTAACCCTTTATCTAACCAGGTATTTATATATATATATAACCCTAACCCTTTATTTAACCAGGTATTTATATATATATATAACCCTAACCCTTTATCTAACCAGGTATATATATATATAACCCTAACCCTGTATTTAACCAGGTATTTATATATATAACCCTAACCCTTTATTTAACCAGGTATTTATATATATATATAACCATTTATCTAACCAGGTATTTATATATATAACCCTGTATTTAACCAGGTATTTTATTTAACCAGGTATTTATATATATAACCCTAACCCTTTATTTAACCAGGTATTTATATATATATATAACCCTTTATCTAACCAGGTATTTATATATATAACCCTGTATTTAACCAGGTATTTATATATATAACCCTAACCCTTTATTTAACCAGGTATTTATATATATAACCCTTTATTTAACCAGGTATTTATATATATAACCCTTTATTTAACCAGGTATTTATATATATAACCCTTTATTTAACCAGGTATTTATATATATAACCCTAACCCTTTATTTAACCAGGTATTTATATATATAACCCTTTATTTAACCAGGTATTTATATATATAACCCTTTATTTAACCAGGTATTTATATATATATAACCCTAACCCTTTATTTAACCAGGTATTTATATATATAACCCTTTATTTAACCAGGTATTTATATATATAACCCTAACCCTTTATTTAACCAGGTATTTATATATTAACCCTTTATTTAACCAGGTATTTATATATAACCCTTTATTTAACCAGGTATTTATATATATAACTAACCCTTTATTTAACCAGGTATTTATATATATAACCCTAACCCTTTATTTAACCAGGTATTTATATATATAACCCTAACCCTTTATTTAACCAGGTATTTATATATATAACCCTAACCCTTTATTTAACCAGGTATTTATATATATAACCCTAACCCTTTATTTAACCAGGTATTTATATATATAACCCTAACCCTTTATTTAACCAGGTATTTATATATATAACCCTAACCCTTTATCTAACCAGGTATTTATATATATAACCCTAACCCTTTATTTAACCAGGTATTTATATATATAACCCTTTATTTAACCAGGTATTTATATATATAACCCTAACCCTTTATTTAACCAGGTATTTATATATATAACCCTAACGCTTTATCTAACCAGGTATATATATATATAACCCTAACCCTTTATTTAACCAGGTATTTATATATATATATATATAACCCTAACCCTTTATCTAACCAGGTATTTATATATATAACCCTTTATTTAACCAGGTATTTATATATATAACCCTAACCCTTTATTTAACCAGGTATTTATATATATAACCCTAACCCTTTATTTAACCAGGTATTTATATATATAACCCTAACCCTTTATTTAACCAGGTATTTATATATATAACCCTTTATTTAACCAGGTATTTATATATATAACCCTAACCCTTTATTTAACCAGGTATTTATATATATAACCCTAACCCTTTATCTAACCAGGTATTTATATATATAACCCTAACCTTAACCAGGTATTTATATATATAACCCTAACCCTTTATTTAACCAGGTATTTATATATATATATAACCCTAACCCTTTATTTAACCAGGTATTTATATATATAACCCTAACCCTTTATTTAACCAGGTATTTTTATATATATAACCCTAACCCTTTATTTAACCAGGTATTTATATATTTATATATATATATACCCTAACCCTTTATTTAACCAGGTATTTATATATATATATATATAACCCTAACCCTTTATTTAACCAGGTATTTTATATATAACCCTAACCCTTTATTTAACCAGGTATATTATATATATAACCCTAACCCTTTATCTAACCAGGTATTTTATATATATATAACCCTAACCCTTTATTTAACCAGGTATTTATATATATATATATAACCCTAACCCTTTATTTAACCAGGTATTTTATATATATATATAACCTAACCCTTTATTTAACCAGGTATTTATATATATATATATAACCCTAACCCTTTATTTAACCAGGTATTTATTTATATATATAACCCTAACCCTTTATCTAACCAGGTATTTATATATATATATATAACCCTAACCCTTTATCTAACCAGGTATTTATATATATATATATAACCCTAACCCTTT
Organism: Oncorhynchus nerka; assembly: GCF_034236695.1. Lineage (NCBI taxonomy): Eukaryota > Metazoa > Chordata > Actinopteri > Salmoniformes > Salmonidae > Oncorhynchus > Oncorhynchus nerka. The sequence goes on from NC_088420.1 coordinate 6,061,025, forward strand.
ATTTAACCAGGTATTTATATATATATATATAACCCTAACCCTTTATCTAACCAGGTATTTATATATATAACCCTTTATTTAACCAGGTATTTATATATATAACCCTTTATTTAACCAGGTATTTATATATATAACCCTAACCCTTTATCTAACCAGGTATTTATATATATAACCCTAACCCTTTATTTAACCAGGTATTTATATATATATAACCCTTTATCTAACCAGGTATTTATATATATAACCCTAACCCTTTATTTAACCAGGTATTTATATATATAACCCTAACCCTTTATCTAACCAGGTATTTATATATATAACCCTAACCCTTTATTTAACCATGTATTTATATATATAACCCTTTATCTAACCAGGTATTTATATATATAACCCTAACCCTTTATTTAACCAGGTATTTATATATATAACCCTAACCCTTTATCTAACCAGGTATTTATATATATAACCCTAACCCTTTATTTAACCAGGTATTTATATATATAACCCTAACCCTTTATTTAACCAGGTATTTATTTATATATATAACCCTAACCCTTTATTTAACCAGATATTTATATATATAACCCTAACCCTTTATTTAACCAGGTATTTATTTATATATATAACCCTAACCCTTTATTTAACCAGGTATTTATATATATAACCCTAACCCTTTATTTAACCAGGTATTTATATATATAACCCTTTATTTAACCAGGTATTTATATATATAACCCTAACCCTTTATTTAACCAGGTATTTATATATATAACCCTTTATTTAACCAGGTATTTATATATATAACCCTAACCCTTTATTTAACCAGGTATTTATACATATAACCCTTTATTTAACCAGGTATTTATATATATAACCCTTTATTTAACCAGGTATTTATATATATAACCCTAACCCTTTATTTAACCAGGTATTTATATATATAACCCTTTATTTAACCAGGTATTTATATATATAACCCTAACCCTTTATTTAACCAGGTATTTATACATATAACCCTTTATTTAACCAGGTATTTATATATATAACCCTAACCCTTTATTTAACCAGGTAGTTATATATATAACCCTTTATTTAACCAGGTATTTATATATATAACCCTAACCCTTTATTTAACCAGGTATTTATATATATAACCCTAACCCTTTATTTAACCAGGTATTTATATATATAACCCTAACCCTTTATTTAACCAGGTATTTATATATATAACCCTAACCCTTTATTTAACCAGGTATTTATATATATATAACCCTAACCCTTTATTTAACCAGGTATTTATATATATAACCCTAACCCTTTATTTAACCAGGTATTTATATATATAACCCTAACCCTTTATTTAACCAGGTATTTATATATATAACCTAACCCTTTATTTAACCAGGTATTTATATTTAACCAGGTATTTATATATATAACCCTAACCCTTTATTTAACCAGGTATTTTATATATATATAACCCTAACCCTTTATTTAACCAGGTATTTATATATATAACCCTAACCCTTTATTTAACCAGGTATTTATATATATAACCCTAACCCTTTATTTAACCAGGTATTTATATATATAACCCTAACCCTTTATTTAACCAGGTATTTATATATATAACCCTTTATTTAACCAGGTATTTATATATATAACTCTAACCCTTTATTTAACCAGGTATTTATATATATAACCCTTTATTTAACCAGGTATTTATATATATAACCCTAACCCTTTATTTAAGGTATTTATATATATAACCCTAACCCTTTATTTAACCAGGTATTTATATATATATATAACCTTAACCCTTTATTTAACCAGGTATTTATATATATAACCCTAACCCTTTATTTAACCAGGTATTTATATATATAACCCTTTATTTAACCAGGTATTTATATATATATATAACCTTAACCCTTTATTTAACCAGGTATTTATATATATAACCCTAACCCTTTATTTAACCAGGTATTTATATATATAACCCTTTATTTAACCAGGTATTTATATATATAACCCTTTATTTAACCAGGTATTTATATATATAACCCTTTATTTAACCAGGTATTTATATATATAACCCTAACCCTTTATTTAACCAGGTATTTATACATATAACCCTTTATTTAACCAGGTATTTATATATATAACCCTTTATTTAACCAGGTATTTATATATATAACCCTAACCCTTTATTTAACCAGGTATTTATACATATAACCCTTTATTTAACCAGGTATTTATATATATAACCCTTTATTTAACCAGGTATTTATATATATAACCCTAAGGTATTTTATTTAACCAGGTATTTATACATATAACCCTTTATTTAACCAGGTATTTATATATATAACCCTAACCCTTTATTTAACCAGGTATTTATATATATAACCCTTTATTTAACCAGGTATTTATATATATAACCCTAACCCTTTATTTAACCAGGTATTTATATATATAACCCTTTATTTAACCAGGTATTTATATATATAACCCTAACCCTTTATTTAACCAGGTATTTATATATATAACCCTAACCCTTTATTTAACCAGGTATTTATATATATATAACCCTAACCCTTTATTTAACCAGGTATTTATATATATAACCCTAACCCTTTATTTAACCAGGTATTTATATATATAACTATAACCCTTTATTTAACCAGGTATTTATATATATAACCCTAACCCTTTATTTAACCAGGTATTTATATATATAACCCTTTATTTAACCAGGTATTTATATATATATAACCCTAACCCTTTATTTAACCAGGTATTTATATATATATAACCCTAACCCTTTATTTAACCAGGTATTTATATATATAACCCTAACCCTTTATTTAACCAGGTATTTATATATATAACCCTTTATTTAACCAGGTATTTATATATATAACCCTAACCCTTTATTTAACCAGGTATTTATACATATAACCCTTTATTTAACCAGGTATTTATACATATAACCCTTTATTTAACCAGGTATTTATATATATAACCCTAACCCTTTATTTAACCAGGTATTTATATATATAACCCTAACCCTTTATTTAACCAGGTATTTATATATATAACCCTTTATTTAACCAGGTATTTATATATATAACCCTAACCCTTTATTTAACCAGGTATTTATATATATAACCCTTTATTTAACCAGGTATTTATATATATAACCCTAACCCTTTATTTAACCAGGTATTTATATATATATATAACCCTAACCCTTTATTTAACCAGGTGTTTATATATATATATAACCCTAACCCTGTATTTAACCAGGTATTTATACATATAACTCTAACCCTTTATTTAACCAGGTATTTATATATATAACCCTAACCCTTTATTTAACCAGGTATTTATATATATATATAACCCTAACCCTTTATTTAACCAGGTATTTATATATATATATAACCCTAACCCTTTATTTAACCAGGTATTTATACATATAACTCTAACCCTTTATTTAACCAGGTATTTATATATATAACCCTTTATTTAACCAGGTATTTATATATATATATTACCCTAACCCTGTATTTAACCAGGTATTTATATATATAACCCTTTATTTAACCAGGTATTTATATATATAACCCTAACCCTTTATTTAACCAGGTATTTATATATATAACCCTAACCCTTTATTTAACCAGGTATTTATATATATAACCCTAACCCTTTATTTAACCAGGTATTTATACATATAACCCTTTATTTAACCAGGTATTTATACATATATATAACCCTAACCCTTTATTTAACCAGGTATTTATATATATATATAACCCTAACCCTTTATTTAACCAGGTATTTATATATATATATAACCCTTTATTTAACCAGGTATTTATATATATAACCCTTTATTTAACCAGGTATTTATATATATATATAACCCTAACCCTGTATTTAACCAGGTATTTATATATATAACCCTTTATTTAACCAGGTATTTATATATATAACCCTAACCCTTTATTTAACCAGGTATTTATATATATAACCCTAACCCTTTATTTAACCAGGTATTTATATATATAACCCTAACCCTTTATTTAACCAGGTATTTATATATATAACCCTAACCCTTTATTTAACCAGGTATTTATACATATAACCCTTTATTTAACCAGGTATTTATATATATAATATAACCCTTTATTTAACCAGGTATTTTATATATACCCTAACCCTTTATTTAACCAGGTATTATTTATATATATAACCCTTTATTTAACCAGGTATTTATATATATAACCCTAACCCTTTATTTAACCAGGTATTTTTATATATATAACCCTTTATTTAACCAGGTATTTATATATATAACCCTAACCCTTTATTTAACCAGGTATTTATATATATATATAACCCTAACCCTTTATTTAACCAGGTATTTATATATATATAACCCTAACCCTTTATTTAACCAGGTATTTATACATATAACTCTAACCCTTTATTTAACCAGGTATTTATATATATATATAACCCTAACCCTTTATTTAACCAGGTATTTTATATATATATATAACCCTAACCCTTTATTTAACCAGGTATTTATATATATATATAACCCTTTATTTAACCAGGTATTTATATATATAACCCTTTATTTAACCAGGTATTTATATATATTAACCTAAGGTATTATTTAACCAGGTATTTATATATATAACCCTTTATTTAACCAGGTATTTATATATATAACTCTAACCCTTTATTTAACCAGGTATTTATATATATAACTCTAACCCTTTATTTAACCAGGTATTTATATATATAACCCTAACCCTTTATTTAACCAGGTATTTATACATATAACTCTAACCCTTTATTTAACCAGGTATTTATACATATAACTCTAACCCTTTATTTAACCAGGTATTTATATATATAACCCTTTATCTAACCAGGTATTTATATATATAACCCTAACCCTTTATTTAACCAGGTATTTATATATATGTATAACCCTAACCCTTTATTTAACCAGGTATTTATATATATATATATAACCCTAACCCTTTATTTAACCAGGTATTTATATATATATATATAACCCTAAACCTTTATTTAACCAGGTATTTATATATATATATAACCCTTTATTTAACCAGGTATTTATATATATATATAACCCTAACCCTTTATTTAACCAGGTATTTATATATATAACCCTAACCCTGTATTTAACCAGGTATTTATATATATAACCCTTTATTTAACCAGGTATTTATATATATAACCCTAACCCTTTATTTAACCAGGTATTTATATATATAACCCTTTATTTAACCAGGTATTTATATATATAACCCTTTATCTAACCAGGTATTTATATATATAACTCTAACCCTTTATTTAACCAGGTATTTATATATATAACCCTTTATCTAACCAGGTATTTATATATATAACCCTAACCCTTTATTTAACCAGGTATTTATATATATAACCCTTTATCTAACCAGGTATTTATATATATAACCCTAACCCTTTATTCAACCAGGTATTTATATATATAACCCTTTATCTAACCAGGTATTTATATATATAACTCTAACCCTTTATTTAACCAGGTATTTATATATATATATAACCCTAACCCTTTATTTAACCAGGTATTTATATATATATATAACCCTAACCCTTTATTTAACCAGGTATTTATATATATAACCCTAACCCTTTATTTAACCAGGTATTTATATATATAACCCTTTATTTAACCAGGTATTTATATATATAACCCTAACCCTTTATTTAACCAGGTATTTATATATATAACCCTTTATTTAACCAGGTATTTATATATATAACCCTAACCCTTTATTTAACCAGGTATTTATATATATATATAACCCTAACCCTTTATTTAACCAGGTATTTATATATATATATAACCCTAACCCTTTATCTAACCAGGTATTTATATATATAACCCTAACCCTTTATCTAACCAGGTATTTATATATATAACCCTAACCCTGTATTTAACCAGGTATTTATACATATAACTCTAACCCTTTATTTAACCAGGTATTTATATATATAACCCTAACCCTTTATTTAACCAGGTATTTATATATATAACCCTTTATTTAACCAGGTATTTATATATATAACCCTAACCCTTTATTTAACCAGGTATTTATACATATAACCCTTTATTTAACCAGGTATTTATATATATAACCCTAACCCTTTATCTAACCAGGTATTTATATATATATAACCCTTTATCTAACCAGGTATTTATATATATAACCCTAACCCTTTATTTAACCAGGTATTTATATATATATATAACCCTAACCCTTTATTTAACCAGGTATTTATACATATAACTCTAACCCTTTATTTAACCAGGTATTTATATATATATATAACCCTAACCCTTTATTTAACCAGGTATTTATATATATATATAACCCTAACCCTTTATTTAACCAGGTATTTATATATATAACCCTTTATTTAACCAGGTATTTATATATATAACCCTTTATTTAACCAGGTATTTATATATATATATAACCCTAACCCTGTATTTAACCAGGTATTTATATATATAACCCTTTATTTAACCAGGTATTTATATATATAACTCTAACCCTTTATTTAACCAGGTATTTATATATATAACCCTAACCCTTTATTTAACCAGGTATTTATATATATATATAACCCTAACCCTGTATTTAACCAGGTATTTATACATATAACTCTAACCCTTTATTTAACCAGGTATTTATATATATATATAACCCTAACCCTTTATTTAACCAGGTATTTATATATATATATATAACCCTAACCCTTTATTTAACCAGGTATTTATATATATATATAACCCTTTATTTAACCAGGTATTTATATATATAACCCTTTATTTAACCAGGTATTTATATATATATATAACCCTAACCCTGTATTTAACCAGGTATTTATATATATAACCCTTTATTTAACCAGGTATTTATATATATAACCCTAACCCTTTATTTAACCAGGTATTTATATATATAACCCTAACCCTTTATTTAACCAGGTATTTATACATATAACCCTTTATTTAACCAGGTATTTATACATATAACCCTTTATTTAACCAGGTATTTATATATATAACCCTAACCCTTTATTTAACCAGGTATTTATATATATAACCCTAACCCTTTATTTAACCAGGTATTTATATATATAACCCTTTATTTAACCAGGTATTTATATATATAACCCTAACCCTTTATTTAACCAGGTATTTATATATATAACCCTTTATTTAACCAGGTATTTATATATATAACCCTAACCCTTTATTTAACCAGGTATTTATATATATATATAACCCTAACCCTTTATTTAACCAGGTATTTATATATATATATAACCCTAACCCTGTATTTAACCAGGTATTTATACATATAACTCTAACCCTTTATTTAACCAGGTATTTATATATATATATAACCCTAACCCTTTATTTAACCAGGTATTTATATATATATATAACCCTAACCCTTTATTTAACCAGGTATTTATATATATATATAACCCTTTATTTAACCAGGTATTTATATATATAACCCTTTATTTAACCAGGTATTTATATATATATATAACCCTAACCCTGTATTTAACCAGGTATTTATATATATAACCCTTTATTTAACCAGGTATTTATATATATAACTCTAACCCTTTATTTAACCAGGTATTTATATATATAACTCTAATCCTGTATTTAACCAGGTATTTATATATATAACCCTAACCCTTTATTTAACCAGGTATTTATACATATAACTCTAACCCTTTATTTAACCAGGTATTTATACATATAACTCTAACCCTTTATTTAACCAGGTATTTATATATATAACCCTTTATTTAACCAGGTATTTATATATATAACCCTAACCCTTTATTTAACCAGGTATTTATATATATGTATAACCCTAACCCTTTATTTAACCAGGTATTTATATATATATATATAACCCTAACCCTTTATTTAACCAGGTATTTATATATATATATATAACCCTAAACCTTTATTTAACCAGGTATTTATATATATATATAACCCTAACCCTTTATTTAACCAGGTATTTATATATATATATAACCCTAACCCTTTATTTAACCAGGTATTTATATATATAACCCTAACCCTGTATTTAACCAGGTATTTATATATATAACCTTTTATTTAACCAGGTATTTATATATATAACCCTAACCCTTTATTTAACCAGGTATTTATATATATAACCCTTTATTTAACCAGGTATTTATATATATAACCCTTTATCTAACCAGGTATTTATATATATAACTCTAACCCTTTATTTAACCAGGTATTTATATATATAACCCTTTATCTAACCAGGTATTTATATATATAACCCTAACCCTTTATTTAACCAGGTATTTATATATATAACCCTTTATCTAACCAGGTATTTATATATATAACCCTAACCCTTTATTCAACCAGGTATTTATATATATAACCCTTTATCTAACCAGGTATTTATATATATAACTCTAACCCTTTATTTAACCAGGTATTTATATATATAACCCTTTATCTAACCAGGTATTTATATATATAACTCTAACCCTTTATTTAACCAGGTAGGCTAGTTGAGAACAAGTTCTTTACAACAGCGACCCGGCCAAGATAAAGCAAAGCAGTGTGACACAAACAACAACACAGAGTTACACATGGAATAAACAAGTGTACAGTCAATAACACAATAGAAAATAAAGAAAGTCTTTATACTTTGTGTGCAAATGGAGTAAGGAGGTAAGACAATAAATAGGCCATAGTAGCGAAGTAATGACAATTTAGCAAATTAACACTGAAGTGATAGATGAGCAGATGACGATGTGCAAGTAGAAATACTGGTGGGCAAAAGAGCAGAAAAGTAAATGAAAACAATATGGGGATGAGGTAGGTAGATTGGGTGGGCTATTTACAGATGGGCTATGTACAGCTGCAGCGATCAGTTAGCTGCTCAGATAGCTGATGTTTAAAGTTAGTGAGGGAAATAAGTCTTCAGCTTCAGCGATTTTTGCAATTCGTTCCAGTCATTGGCAGCAGAGAACTGGAAGGAAAGGCGGCCAAAAGAGGTGTTGGCTTTGGGGATGACCAGTGAGATATACCTGGAGCGAGTGCTACGGGTGGGTGTTGTTATCGTGACCAGTGAGCTGAGATAAGGCGGAGCTTTATCTAGCATAGACTTATAGATGACCTGGAGCCAGTGGGTCTGGCAACGAATATGTAGAGAGGGCCAGCCGACTGGAGCATACAAGTCGCAGTGGTGGGTGGTATAAGGTGCTTTAGTAACAAAACGGATGGCACTGTGATAGACTGCATCCAGTTTGCTGAGTAGAGTGTTGGAAGTTATTTTGTAAATGACATCACCGAAGTCGAGGATCGGTAGGATAGTCAGTTTTACGAGGGTTTGTTTGGCAGCTTGAGTGAAGGAGGCTTTGTTGCGAAATAGGAAGCCGATTCTAGATTTAATTTTGGATTGGAGATGTTTAATATGAGTCTGGAAGGAGAGTTTACAGTCTAGTCAGTAGTTGTCCACATATTCTAGGTCAGAACCGTCCAGAGTAGTGATGCTAGTCGGGTGGGCGGGTGCGGGCAGCGATCGGTTGAAAAGCATGCATTTGGTTTTACTAGCGTTCAAGAGCAGTTGGAGGCCACTGAAGGATTGTTGAATGGCATTGAAGCTCATCTGGAGGTTGATGTCCAAAGAAGGGCCAGATGTATACAGAATGGTGTCGCCTGGGTCAGGGAATGGAATGACCTGGGTCAGGGAATGGAATGACACTACAAGACTATCGTTGATGACACTACAAGAGGACGTTCTTTAAAACTGAAAGGGAAGTAAATGAGGAAAGAGGACCTCAACTAGCAGACAGTTGATGTAGCCTAGCGTCTCCCTATAGCGGTAACCAGTTAATGTAGCCTTGCGTCTCCTATAGCTCTAATCAGTTGATGTAGCCTAGCGTCTCCCTATAGCTCTAATCAGTTGATGTAGCCTAGCGTCTCCCTATAGCTCTAATCAGTTGATGTAGCCTAGCGTCTCCCTATAGCTCTAATCAGTTGATGTAGCCTAGCGTCTCCCTATAGCTCTAATCAGTTGATGTAGCCTAGCGTCTCCCTATAGCTGTAACCAGTTGATGTAGCCTAGCGTCTCCCTATAGCTCTAATCAGGTGATGTAGCCTAGCGTCTCCCAATAGCTGTAACCAGTTGATGTAGCCTAGCATCTCCCTATAGCTCTAATCAGGTGATGTAGCCTAGCGTCTCCCTATAGCTTCCCTGTGTACAGTCTTCAATCTGGAACTTCAGCATCCCAAACCTTCCATCTAACCAGCATGCTTACTGAGAGCTAAGTCAACGTGAATTCATTACAAACTGAACTCCAATTAGACACAGCCATAACTTTCAGTGGGCAGCTCATGTCACCTTCACTCTGCACATTAGAGAAAATGTGTCACAGCCGGCGCTCTATCTGTTGCAGCAGGCAGGCTTTTAAGATCCGACGTTATCAAGGAGTTTAGTGAGTCGTCGCTAATCGATTGGGCTGCTCTGGATTCACTGGATCACAGATCCTCAGGGGGAGACTAGAGCTTTTTTTTTTTGACTGTTTTTTTCCACGTTCCACAATCTCATCGTACGACCACGACAGACTGTCTAAATTAATCAGGTAGTGGCAGGCAGAATTATAAAGCGGAATACATTCTCTGCTTTGTGCTGTCCCTATCACATCTCAGTGTCTGCAAGTTCCCCATAAGAAAGAAAGTGTATGTACCAGATGTGACAGACCAGAACCCCACCCCCCACCCATTGGAGCACAAACCCACAACCCTTACCAGAAGCATCATCGATAAATATCCCTGAGGCAACTGACCTTCTGGATCTTGGGCGGCAGTTCTAAGCCTGACTACCCATCCACATCACACCGGCATAAAAGCCACGCCCGCTAGCGTTTCTTCTCCATCATGAGTTCCTGATTTGCTTTCCTCCCCCGACGTCTTGTAGAATGCGAACACATTCTGACCATTCCGATAGGTCCCAGAAACCGTTGGGTTGAGCCAGAGACGACCTACACAAATCTTTAATCACGTCATTGACGTTGATAATCTGATTTGATTTCGAGACGATCCAATAGCTGATGAATTTGTTTGGTACAACGTCCCTCATTTAGAGGTCAACACATAACGACTTCTCGGATGCCGGATTCAGACGGAACGTATTGGAACTGTGAAATAAATTCAGCTTGAGTTTAGAGTTCTTCTAGATCTCAGGTAGCGTTGCACGTAGCCATCCGTTGCAAAGCGGTAGCTGGGCAGGGGAATGGATGGAAGGCCGCACCTTCAAGTTATATAACATCAGGGTTTTCCACCCCAGATAAAACACTAGTTTCAATAGTTTATTTGAGAGATATCTTTAAAATGTAGAATTAGAACTAACGTTTTGCTAAAACGATTGTCCTTTTCAGGTACATGTAGGCCTTACTCTATTTTATTTGGATTTCAACCTTATTATTATCTATCCTGACGTCTAGTCACTTTACCCTGCCTTCATGTACATATCTACCTCAAATACCTTATTATTATCTATCCTGATGCCTAGTCACTTTACCCTGCCTTCATGTACATATCTACCTCAAATACCTTATTATTATCTATCCTGATGCCTAGTCACTTTACCCTGCCTTCATGTACATATCTACCTCAAATACCTTATTATTATCTATCCTGATGCCTAGTCACTTTACCCTGCCTTCATGTACATATCTACCTCAAATACCTTATTATTATCTATCCTGATGCCTAGTCACATTACCCTGCCTTCATGTACATATCTACCTCAAATACCTTATTATTATCTATCCTGATGTCTAGTCACATTACCCTGCCTTCATGTACATATCTACCTCAAATACCTTATTATTATCTATCCTGATGCCTAGTCACATTACCCTGCCTTCATGTACATATCTACCTCAAATACCTTATTATTATCTATCCTGACGTCTAGTCACTTTACCCTGCCTTCATGTACATATCTACCTCAAATACCTTATTATTATCTATCCTGATGTCTAGTCACTTTACCCTGCCTTCATGTACATATCTACCTCAAATACCTTATTATTATCTATCCTGATGCTGAGTCACTTTACCCTGCCTTCATGTACATATCTACCTCTAATACCTTATTATTATCTATCCTGATGTCTAGTCACTTTACCTTCATGTACATATCTACCTCAAATACCTTATTATTATCTATCCTGATGCCTAGTCACTTTACCCTGCCTTCATGTACATATCTACCTCAAATACCTTATTATTATCTATCCTGATGCCTAGTCACATTACCCTGCCTTCATATACATATCTACCTCAAATACCTTATTATTATCTATCCTGATGCCTAGTCACTTTACCCTGCCTTCATGTACATATCTACCTCTAATACCTTATCTATCCTGAGGTCTAGTCACTTTACCCTGCCTTCATGTACATATCTACCTCAAATACCTTATTATTATCTATCCTGATGAGTAGTCACTTTAACCTGCCTTCATGTACATATCTACCTGAAATACCTCATACCACTGTATATTGATCTGGTACTGGTACTTCCTGTATATAGCTCCACATTGATCTGGTACTGGTACTCCCTGTATATAGCTCCACATTGATATGGTACTGGTACTTCCTATATATATCTCCACATTGATCTGGTACTCCCTGTATATAGCTCCACATTGATCTGGTACTCCCTTTATATAGCTCCACATTGATCTGGTACTGGTACTTCCTGTATATAGCTCCACATTGATCTGGTACTTCCTGTATATAGCTCCACATTGATCTGGTACTGGTGCTTCCTGTATATAGCTCCAAATTGATCTGGTACTGGTGCTTCCTGTATATAGCTCCACATTGATCTGGTACTGGTACTTCCTGTATATAGCTCCACATTGATCTGGTACTGGTACTTCCTGTATATAGCTCCACATTGATCTGGTACTCCCTGTATATAGCTCCACATTGATCTGGTACTGGTGCTTCCTGTATATAGCTCCACATGGATCTGGTACTCCCTGTATAGAGCTCCACATTGATCTGGTACTTCCTGTTTACAGCTCCACATTGACCTGGTACTCCCTGTATATATCTCCACAGTGATCTGGTACTGGTACTTCCTGTATATATCTCCACAGTGATCTGGTACTGGTACTTCCTGTATATAGCTCCACATTGATCTGGTACTTCCTGTATATAGCTCCACATTGATCTGGTACTCCCTGTATATAGCTCCACATTGATCTGGTACTTCCTGTATATAGATCCACATTGATCTGGTGCTTCCTGTATATAGCTCCACATTGATCTGGTACTTCCTGTATATATCTCCACATTGATCTGGTACTGGTACTTCCTGTATATAGCTCCACATTGATCTGGTACTGGTACTTCCTGTATATAGCTCCACATTCATCTGGTACTTCCTGTTCTTAGCTCCACATTGATATGGTACTGGTACTTCCTGTTCTTAGCTCCACATTGATATGGTACTGGTACTTCCTGTATATAGCTCCACATTCATCTGGTACTTACTGTTCTTAGCTCCACATTGATATGGTACTGGTACTTCCTGTATATAGCTCCACATTGATCTGGTACTGGTACTTCCTGTATATAGCTCCACATTCATCTGGTACTTCCTGTTCTTAGCTCCACATTGATATGGTACTGGTACTTCCTGTTCTTAGCTCCACATTGATCTGGTACTGGTACTTCCTGTATATAGCTCCACATTGATCTGGTACTGGTACTTCCTGTATATAGCTCCACATTCATCTGGTACTTCCTGTTCTTAGCTCCACATTGATATGGTACTGGTACTTCCTGTTCTTAGCTCCACAGTGATCTGGTACTGGTACTTCCTGTTCTTAGCTCCACATTGATCTGGTACTGGTACTTCCTGTATATAGCTCCACATTCATCTGGTACTTCCTGTTCTTAGCTCCACATTGATATGGTACTGGTACTTCCTGTTCTTAGCTCCACAGTGATCTGGTACTGGTACTTCCTGTTCTTAGCTCCACATTGATCTGGTACTTCCTGTTCTTAGCTCCACATTGATCTGGTACTTCCTGTTCTTAGCTCCACAGTGATCTGGTACGTCCTGTATATCCTGTAGCTTCATTCTTGTGTATATAACAATGTGTGCCATGATTCATAGTTCAATTCTCTGAACCACAGAGCACTCCCATATCATGAAAGTGTAATGCACTTGAGTCTCAGAAATTACAATGAATATTTAAGAATCTGTCTCTCTCTCTCTTTTTCTCTCTCTCTCTCTCTCTCTCTCTCTCTCTCTCTCTCTCTCTCTCTTTTCCTTTCCCCCCCTCTCTCTCTGGCCTCCTGTCTTCACCTACTCACTGTTTCCACACAAATAGATTCATAAATTAAGCACAGAGCTCACCTGCCAGTGTTTCTGAGAGAGCATGGCATGTTAACATCACCCAACCTTTTCAAACTTGCTCTCAGAGCAATTCTCAGTTCTCAAACATGGCCTTGAACATGATTAGATCTCTCAGAATGTAAGAGAACCCTCAACCTCTTCTTCTGGTACACAGGCTACAGAGTGGTTGAGGACTGTTTAGTTAACACGTCTTTGAAAGCCTGATGAATAATAAATAAATAAATCAAATCACCAGAAAAGCTTGATGTTGGAATTCCCCCCCTGGTGAACTTTGTAAAGTTGTTGACTCCTGGATGAGTTAGATGTGTTGGTAGACTTTCTGTCAGGAGGGAGAGAGTGATGACAGAGTGAAGCTCTCCAGACCGGACACTGGGGCAGAAAGAGACAGGGAGGGAGGGATGGATAGAGAGAGAGTGAGAAAGAGAGAGAGGGAGGGATAGAGAGAGGGAGGGATAGAGAGAGGGAGGGATAGAGAGGGATAGAGAGAGGGAGGGATACATAGAGGGAGGGATAGAGAGAGGGAGGGATACATAGAGGGAGGGATAGAGAGAGGGAGGGTGGGATAGAGAGAGATAGAGAGGGATAGAGAGGGATAGAGAGAGGGAGGGATACATAGAGGGAGGGATAGAGAGAGGGAGGGTGGGGGAGAGGGAGGGATACAGAGAGGGAGGGATAGAGAGAGGGAGAGATACATAGAGGGAGGGATAGAGAGAGGGAGGGATAGAGAGAGGGAGAGATACATAGAGGGAGG